>NC_060275.1:2313371-2421567 GCF_021613505.1 Equus quagga
TCCTTCTGCTCATGTGACTTCTGGGGCTAAATCATCGCCCAATGAAATCACCAGAGAGTCAGCTCCCTGAAAGCAGGATTCTTGCCATCTTATTCACGATTATGTCTTTAATGTTTAGAAACAAGCTTTGTAAGATTAATGTTCAACAAATATTCACTGATAAAAATAACGAGTGAATAAATTTTAGAATTTTACTCACCTAAGTTTCATGTTATTTAGTATCATGTAAACTGTGGATCTAGTCAGTATCTGGTTGGCATAACCCAGATCAGTTAGGAATCGGACGACACATTAAAATGGCCATAAGCAGGTCAGCACGAGGAGCCGCACAGACTTCACCCCTATTCTCCTTCTTTTTCCAAACGCACTGTTGTGAAGGGCAGCATGACACTGCAGCCATGATTTCCTCATGTTCTCCCAATTTTTCCCCTGTTCCTTGTATGAGAGAGAATAATATTTAAAAACAGAGGAAAATAGTCACAATTTAAGAACTATTTGTTGTTTATAAAAGTAAAGGGTGTGGAATACTTATTGTAATCACAGCAAACTCCTGGGGTTATAACTACAAGAAGATTGGGTCTACAGAGAGCAGGTGGAATCCTGAACACAATTGTGATGGGTTGAAACGACCTTAGGAGGAGGAAAACTTCTTCTATAGAATTTACAAATCACAAAAACTGTTTCAAGAGCGGAATCGTAAAAATGTGGTATTTGATTTGATTGCACAAACTAGCTAATAATAGTATATATGGATAAATTATTGATTGGCTTAGACTATAATTATACTATAATTCCTGGCTAGGATTAGATTATTCATCATGCAAAATTTAAGGATCATCATATACAATTTTTCTATGTATAGACGCATATGTTGAGGAATATTACCTAACTCAAGCCAAGCAATAGTTAGTGCTCTCAATAAGAGAAAAGCTTGTGCTTCCTCCCAACATGGTAGCTGGGTGTCTAGACAAGCGTCTCAGAGGAACCAGGCTGAAGCTACATCACCTTTCATGACCTAGCCCCTGAGATTGAAAATCTAATTTGCTATATCTACAAAGCATGACTATCAATTTATGCACACATGGAAAGCATTATTTGACCAAGTTTAGAACCACATAAGGAAATGCTTCCTCAAGCATGATTTTTTTAAAAAAATTGAATTCTATTGATATATCTGAGAGATTTTCATCTATCTCATGTTATCATTTTTAAGGTCTTTGAAATTCTGTCTTTATATGTCTCTATTCTTTGTTTAACTTGAGCATCCCCCGAAAGGGTGGGCAAATCTCTGATAGTTTTGGGTCTAAAGAATTGCAACTTAAAAATCGAAAAAAAGTAATTCACATCCATGTTAACACAAATAAGCATATCATTTAAAAATGAACAAATTTGCCATATGTTAAAGCAATTTCTAGTATTAAAAGTGGTGTTTTTATACTTTGCTTTATCATATTGTTTATTTCTATATTTCCAAATCAAGAGTAGGTTGAGGTAGTGGAACAAACACTCGATTAAGAGCCACTATTTCTAGTCACAGAGCCATTTCTCACGAGTCATAGCTTGAGCTAAGTCATATTACCATTTGAATTTTTGTGTCTTCTCCTGTAAAATTAAAAGTTGGATTAGGTGACCTCAAATAGCTTCTCTCAGTCCAAGATGTTATAATAAATAAGTGGGATGACATGCCCGTCTTGACTCCTACCATTTAGGAGTGCATTTACGCATCAAGTGCAGATGCGTGTTCATGAGTCACTTGCCGCACCAATATCCACCACCTCACAATAACCACCTTTTGATTTATGCAGCCTGCATTTCTTTTTTTTTTTTTTATTAATGTTATGATGGATTACAAGCTTGTGAAATTTCAGTTGTACATTTTTGTTAGTCATGTTGTGGGTACACCACTTCCCCCTCCGTACCCTCCCCCCACCCCCCCTTTTCCCTGGTAACCACCGATCAGATCTCCTTCTCAATATACTAATTTCCACCTATGAGTGGAGTCATATAGAGTTCGTCTTTCTCTGACTGACTTATTTCGCTTAACATAATGCCCTCGAGGTCCATCCACATTGTTGTGAATGGGCCAATTTCGTCTTTTTTTATCAGCCTGCATTTCTTACACTAGCTTATTTAGCTGACTTTATTTGGAATTTGTTGACATTTACCATTTACAGTGTCAACAAATTTACATAGGAACCTGTCACTAATTGCTTGGATGAAAGAAAGTGAACACTGTGCTCATTACAGTTCATCCCAAGATTGAAAATATATATCATTGCATGCCATCCCTGATTCCTATGCAAAATGATAATGTCCTCAGCTTTTGTTTAGTCAGAAGCTTTTCATAAAAATCTCTCTATAATCAAGCCCAAAAAGTGTTCTGTGGGAAAACAGCTCTAACAAATTGGTATCTCAATGACACCTCCTGGAAGCTCTGTGGGGAAAAAACACCGTGTGGGTGAGTGGAAAAGTGAAGCAAGGCTGGTGTGAAATTAGAGCTTGACTTTCCTGTCCTAGTAAAAAGAAATGCATATTGAAACCAAGATGTAAAATACATAAAGAGTTTTTAAGCCTGTACGTGACACTGCTAAAAACCAGAAGCCAATGTTATAAAAAAAAAAAAAAAAAGGAGAGAAGCTTTAAGTTTAAAAAAAAAATCACAGCAAACAAAATGAGAAAAAGGGGCAGTCTATCTAACTTTACATATTCTAGTTGCATTATGTTTGATGATTTGGGGATGAACATTTTGCAAGCTGATGATTTTAACGTTAATAATAAAGTCCAGGTGCAATTAATAAGTCACTTCCCCATCAGATGTCATTCACGTAAACATTGTTCAGGGATGATCCTGAATCCTAGATTGCACAGAAGAAGCCTTCTGAACTTGTATTGTCTCAATTTTATCATAGTGAGGTCAGATTAGGTTGTGAGAGCAAAAAGGAAATATACTTTCCATTGCCAGCAGGGTCCTGAGTACAATGGAGTAGAAAACAAACTGATAAAGGTCAGGCCTGCCATTCACTAAATGTCCAAAAGGGAAATTTTGATTTTTTTTAAATAAAAGGTAATTTGATCCATCACGGCTGAATGTTACATTAGAAGATGCCCCACTTTGCGCTGATATAAACACAATAGTGCTTCAAGGAACAATGTCCAAGAAAACCCTCGGGTCTTGGTGAATATATTGATTTCATCTGAGTTAATAAACGTGTAACAATGAAACCTGCTAATCAGGGACCATTGGCAGAAATACCACCCTATCCTCCTGAGAAATATCAATGACCCTATTTTTACTTATGTGCGATTTCTTTATTCATATTCACAGCCCCCAACGTGGCCTCAACAAAAGAACTTTTCAAGTTCTTTAGGAACTGTCAGTCAAGATTCTGGTTTAGTTGGAAACAAGAGAAGATTGTTGATTAGTTTGTGAGGGCAAAAAATAGACACAGAGATGATTCAGGAGATGATAGTGGACATATTACAAATAAGCAAACAAAAAAGCAGAACAAAAAAAATTACTTCTTTATTTTTTTAGAGATTGGCACCTGTACATAATGTATATTCTAGTTGCAGGTCCTTCTGGTTGTGCTATGTGGGACACTGCTTCACCACGGCCTGATGAGCAGTGTGAGTCTGCAGTCAGGAGTCGAACCTGCGAAACCCTGGGCTGCCGAAGCAGAGCACGTGGACTTAACCACTCAGCCGCGGGGCCGGCCCCAAAAAACTACTTCTTGATCAAATCTCAATTCTATTTTCAGAGCTGAATTTTTACGAAAACTTTTCCTTCTGTACAGTTCATCTGTACCTTAGAATACTATATTTGAGTTGCAATCAGGGTGTCCATCTCCATCCCAGAAGCAACTCATGAATATCTCCCTCTGTCTCCATGGAGACCACCAAATGATTCACCACAAATAAGAAAACCAGCAGGTCAATCACTTTTTAAATGGCAGGAGATACTGCAACTGTTACTCTGAATCGGGAGCCAGAGACTCTGGTCCGAATTCCACCAATGGGTTATTTGGCCTGGAGGATGAATGACGCAGTTCAGACTTCGGCTTCCTCACCTGGGCAAAGAGGCTGTGGTCATCTAAGGCAGCATCCACTTTTTAATTTTTATGAATCGATTGACTTAACTGAATTCAATATTCTAATTCAAAGAATCACTCAAAGTGTTCTGCAAGGAAACAGATTTAAATTTCTAAATTTTCTGCAATCTAAAATAGAATTTTGACACCAGCTCTAACTTTATCCAAGTATACTCTAGTTTTCCTCCATGCAAATGATCATAAGAGCTGTACCCCATCATGCATGGTGCATTGATTCCTGAAGGATGGTTCTGTGCCTGGCTGAATGAGGTAAATCTCATAAAAAATAAGACCTATTGTGTTTGATTATAAAACCGGCACATCATAATGACCTGATTCTCTGAGATAGGTATATTTTCTTAAACAGTATTATTCTGTTTTCTTGGTGTTTCTTTATTTTATTTTATTTTAGTAAGGAAGATTGCCGCTGAGCTAACATCTGTGCCCATCTTCCTCTATTTTGTATGTGGGAGGCCACCACAGCATAGCTTGATGAGCGGTGTGTAAGTCCGTGCCAGGGATCCAAACTGGTGAACCTCAGGCCAAGAAGCTGAAAGCGTGAACTTAACCACTCGGCCACAGGGCTGGGGTGGTTCTTTATTGAGTTACAAAACACAACATGAGCTCTTGTCCTCTTTAAAACTAAAATGTCATTATTGTGTTAATTGACAAAATGTCAAGTCCTTGAAGCACCTCAGTATGAACATTCTTTGAGGACCTACAGTTTTTTTTCTTCTAGTTCCTGGGACTTATCAACGTTAATCTATAAATATTTTATAAAGTTTTATTTTCTTCCATATTGACCTTAATTTTTAAAAACATTTTTAGGAGATCAGACATTTTAGACTTGATATTGATTTTTTGCTTAATCCTTTTCTCTCCTGGTGCATTTTCCCTCTCTTTTCCTCTTGTTTCCCCCTGTTTGAATCAGCTTTATTGTCGCCATTTCTTTGACCTAGGCTGCCCCATCTAGCTACATGACGCATGGCTGTTGTTGTCGTTTTCTTCTGCATGTAAAAATTGATGACAGAGGCTGAAAACTATGTACATAGATGGTCCTGCAGCAAACAAGGAAAGAAAACAGCAAGAAAATCAGAGCTTTAGAAAGGTAATTTAGTGGGTCTTCTTGGTAAATTATTGAAATTTTCTGTTTACAAGCATCTTCCTCATTTGTCACACTCATGGCATAAAACTTACCCACCAAAGGCTTATTCTTTCGCCTTCCAATCTTTTTGACTTGTGGTGGTGGTAGTTGGGGGCAGGATGATCAGGTGTCCCTTGAGAGATAGGAAATAGCCTTGAAATCGCCCGTCCTTCAGATTGGGGTTGACTCTCCTAGGGCACCGATAATGTAAGAGAGTTGGAACATGATGGGACCGGGCATGAATTAGACATCTGCCGCAGGTACAGCAGACTGGAAAGTCAGTGTGATCTTGTAATTTCCTGGAGCTCTCTCAGCCTCAATCTACCACTAATGTTGGAGGGGTAAGAGGGCCTCCTCCTAGGGTTCCTGGAGAACATTCAGAGGGGGCGGTACTGTGAGCTCTCCGCCGGAGGTTCTCAGGAGATACCCTAGTGTTGCTACTTCGATTGAAGTTATCTTGAATGCGCCATCTTACCAAATTATCTTGGATTAGGGAGAGTCAGAGGTAGAATAAAGAATTTTTCTTTTATTGCTCATCCTTCTTAAATAAACCCACAGTTTAGATATTTGGGCTACCCCTTTTCCCACCTTCCCTCATCAAGTGACCAGGCTAACAATGGAAGGTGGAAAAACAGAAATAAGACATTGTTTACCCTGATGGCACGCTCTCAAAACCTCACTGGGAGCACAGCAACTTATTTAATGGGAAAAAACGAGAGACCCACAGCACAGCATAAAGCACAAAGTTCCATTACAGAGAACAGTCTCTCACTAATTTATCTCATTTCATTCATTAATTTGTCAGTCAATATTAAATGGCTAGAGGTTTCTGAGTCGAATAAAGAGGGGAAACATCCGTTCATTTTTTGTTCTGTGCAGTAAAAGTAAAGCAGAAAAGATGTAATAGGTCACACACGTGCAATTTGGGGGAGAGAACGCTTCAGAGAATTAGTAAGAAAAAATAAATAATTTCTAAGTTGAAGGGAACGGTAGCTGAAAGCATTTAACATGTTTACTAAAGTTTCTACTCTCTTTCTAGGCAGTACACTGAAGGGATATTTTTGTTTGTTGCTGTTTTTCCCCCCTTTTTCTTTTCTTCTCTTTTCAGGCTATCGCTGAAGGGATCACAGTGGGAAATTACTTGTGCTTGTCAGTTGATTGTGTAGTGAAGAGACCGGTGGGGCTGAGAGCTGAAGATCTCTATCCACGGGCCAAGCAGATTGAAAGGCAGTGCAATGGAACGAGACACACTCACTACCCGGACCTCCTTCTCGACCTTGACCTCCAGGCTGGCTGCCCGCCCAGTGAGAGTGAGACAAAGCTCACAATGCAGTTTGTACTGATCCAGCCTAGCCCTGGCCATCACACCTGCTCCACACAAGCCCTCACCAGGAGCCTCCTCCACCGTTCCAGAAACGAAGCCTGCACAGCCTGGGTGTGAATCGGCATTTCTAAGGACAGCCATGTGGACTGCTTGCATTCTGTTTGGCTTTTTCATTAGATAAAACTCATCTCCAGAGACTGAGAAAGGCTTACCTCGGAATGAAATAAAAGGTCAAGCAACCTACACTGTTTCCACCAAGTAAAAAACGCTGGTAGTTCTGTGCCCCCTTGCTGGTACCTGGGTGGTGGGCTCAGCTCTAAGATATTCCTGAGAACATTGTTTCTTGGCCTTCAATCAAAATCAAGTAAGTGTCACTGATTCCTAAAGATAGATTTTCAGGGGCTATAGGATCAAAATTTAGCCCTGCAGATCATTAACGAATTTCTCTCTTGGGTGCCAAGAAAGTATTTTTCTTCTTCTAGCCAAAATCACATCTAGAGTTAGATACTAAACACAGCATTGGGCACGTTCATAAGTAGGGTCCACATGAAAGCAACATAAACTAGGCCGATTTAAAACAATAACCAATTGTTCAATACCTCAAGGTTAGGCTGAGATAGTTCACATCCACACGGGCTATCTGGACAGCTGTTGAGTTGACAACTGCTGAGAATTTAAGAAAAGTCAGAAGGTTGTCTGAAGGCACTGCCTTTGAGGGGACATGTGGAAACGTGGGAGGTTCTCTCGGTTGACACAATGACTATAGGATGATGTCCCTGACTCTAGATGTCCTTCATCGGGCAGGATAACTGCTTATGAAGAACATCTCCCCCAGCAAAATGACACTGAAAAACTGTGGCACACACATGGTGTGAGATACATGAGCCATTGTCAGTAGGATTATGGGTGCCTAGTGTTCCTGCTGTGAATGGGGCCTTGGGTTGCACGAAGCCCAGTCCAGGCCTCCTGGCTGGGCCTTGGGTACCAGTTTCAGAGAGGGAGCATCTCCATAAGTTGGTGTCTGCTCTGTGCCAACGAGCACAGCGTAAAGAACACTCCTGTAGTTGTATTCTTTGAGTAAAGGCACAGGGCCCACTCAGGTAGCCTCAAATAAAAGAATGGTGTCATTTATAGAACTCTCATGGAATGAAGAAAAATGGGAATCTCAGCAATGAATCTGAAACCTCTGGAACACAGCAGCAGGAACCTCCCCAAAGCTAACCCACAGTTTGGGCCGGGACGATTCAGTGCTGCAGTAACTACAGCAACAGGAAGGAGTGGATTCCCACCACCGGGTGCCTCTGAGGTATCTCGGCTTCTATTGCACCCGACTCTACCCATCACCCATCTCCTGCTCCTCACAGCTCACACACGTTGTCTGGTTGTTGGTGACGTTGTGGGCTGCAGTCCTGCAGCCTCTCAGTTCCACTACTGACATCTCACCTTATCCATAAGGCACATTCAAACACTTAAGACACAGACAACTTGGTTGACCAGTCACAAGAGTCCCCATTTGGGCAGAGCCCTCATTCTGGATCAGCTCACTGCCTCCTGTGCATATAGGTGCTCTTGGGGCTGGTGGCCTGTCCTGGCCAACAGTGAGAGGCGAGGTCAGGTGATGTAGGATATGGCTTCGGGGGCTGTTCTCTCAGTGGGAATTGAATGGGAGCCTTCAGGACATAATCATAGTATGCTGGTACTACAGACAAATATTATCACTGCCAGCCTCACTGTACAGGATAGTCAACACAAAGGAATTTGAAAATTTTTCCCATTCCTCACTAATTAGTGGAAATAAATTAGCAAACAAGCTGAAAGTTTTCCTAATTCTTTTAACTGTCTCAATACTATGTCATAGTTACAATAACATTACTGGATAAAACTATCCAACTAAAAGACAAAATGTTTTCAATGTGGTTTAAAAATCAAGAACATATGATGCATAGACGCAAATAATGCTGCAGTTTCTTGAAAGG
Source organism: Equus quagga (assembly GCF_021613505.1). Classification (NCBI taxonomy): domain Eukaryota; kingdom Metazoa; phylum Chordata; class Mammalia; order Perissodactyla; family Equidae; genus Equus; species Equus quagga. The sequence goes on from NC_060275.1 coordinate 2,321,904, forward strand.
TTGAAAGCAGAAGTGTGGAAAAATATGTCACAGTCATATAAATAAATTTTCAAATAAAAAAATGCTAATATGGCTGTAGTAACATCAGTCAAAATAGGTTAATGCAACAGGTACTAATGAAATGAAGGAGTTACTATGTGTAGCTGAAAGACTAAATAGTACAACTCACATTAGAATATAACACGTTTAAACTTGATGCGCCTAACTTTGAAAAGGTGAAACGAACAAAGCAAAACCCAGCGTTGTAATTCTAACGGAAGATGCTATCAAACTGTGCTTAGTAATTGAGGGGACAAACTAAGGAAAAATCAGAAAAAATAAGGTGCAAACTACACAATTAGCAAACTTAAGACAGTGGCCGTATTTAGCATATACAGTCCCTGACTATGGGTGACCACACATTCTTTTTAAGTACAGATGCAACTCATCTGAAAAGTCATCAAATCTTATGCTGTCAAATAAATCTCAACAAGTTCTAGAGAAGTGATAAAATATAGATGACAGTACAACCCAACACAGGACACTGGGAAATCAATACCAGAAGATGACCAAATGAACACCATGCATGAGAAAAGCTAGAACTGATGTATGTATATTCGCCCACGCACACACGCCATGTGTATGCTCACGCAAACATTAAAATGATTTGTTGGTAAAAAAAGAAATGAGTGCAAAATAGAAAGTACTTAGAACTGCATGGTCATTAAAATGCCACTTATCAAAACTTGCATTCAACATAAGATGCTATAAAAAAAATCCTGAATAAACCCAAAGGAAGTAAAAATGAAATTATAAAGTGCAGAAGTTGATGATTCAACAATTTATGCCAATAATGAGATTTCTTCATGATATATAACAATTTATCTAATAAACAAACTTCTTCAAGATACGTAACTTGCCAAAATCTCCTCAAAAGAAAATAAAACACAGGGTGGTCCAATCAACTAAAGAAATCGAATCAGTAGTTTAAATTCTTCCCACCAAGATCTCAGGATGACGTAGTTTTACAAATTCGTTCTGTCAGAGAGAGAATTCCAAACTCACACAAAATCTTTCAAGGAATAGAAAATGAGGGATTGTGTCCTAGTTCATTTTTATGACGTTAAAACTATCTGTTGGATCACAACCAAGTAGAGACAAATGAAGATCAAGAGTGAAAAGCTAAGTAATCCACTGGAAAAGTAGTCAAATCTTTCTCAAAAAATGAGACAGAAGTTTTAAGAAATACTTAGGCTGGAAAACTTAGCCTGGCAATATATTAAAAAGATCATAATGATGAGGTTGAATTTATTCCATAAATGCCAGGTTGGTTCAATATAAGAAAATATATTAGTGTCATTCATTAAATCAATGGACTATAGTAGAGAAAGCCCAAAATAATCTCTACAATAATAACTTCAGAAATACAGAAAAAATTTCAATGCAACTCACATCCCTTTATGTTTAAAGAAAAAAACCTAACAAACTAGATATTTAAGAAAAATTTTATAAACTGATAGAGGGTTTTATTTATTTATTTATTTATTTATTTATTTGAGGAAGATTAGCCCTGAGCTAACATCTGCCTCCAATCCTCCTCTTCTGTTTTTGCTGAGCAAGACTGGCCCGAGCTAACATCCGTGCCCATCCTCCTCTACTTCGTATGTGGGACGCCTGCCACAGCATGGCTTGATAAGCAATGCATAGGTCCACACCTGGGATCCGAACTGCTGAACTCCGGGCTGCCTAAGCGGAAGGTGCGAATTTAACCAGTGCGTCACCAGAGCAGCCCCAAGCTGATAGACGATTTTAAAGTTTATAATAACTGTAAAAAGCCATTAGAAGTATCCCCTCTAGAATCAGAGATAATAAAATGGTGTCAATTATCAAGACTTTTATCCAAAATTTACAGGGCTGTTTTCCAATGTGATTAGAAAAGAAAATAAATTAAATTATAATAATTGGAAAAGAAATAAATTGACTGCTTTCATAGTAAAACCAAAAGATTCTATGAATTACTTATTCATAGCATTCATGGACACTTGGGTTGTTTTCACTTGCTGGGGGTTGTAACTTCACCAATTTTTGCCTGTATTCAAACTTCCTTCAGGATAGGCTAGCAACACAGTGCTATGAGAAAATTGGTTAACCATATAGAAAAAAAAAGAAATTGGATTCCTACTTTACACCTAAAGCAAATATCAGTTCCACGTGGGTTAAGAATTCAAATGTCAAAAACAAACTCTAAACATTTCAGATAAGACATTTAAGAGCATTTGTTGCAGAGGGTTCTTAAATCAAGACCACTCAGATGCAAATCACAAAGGAAAAGTGTGATACATTTTCTTCCATAAGATGAAGAACCCTGGATCAGCACAGTGCATGAAAAAAGACAAGCCACGAGCTGCAGGAAGATATTTGTTATACACAGAACAGAAAGGGGATTTGATTCCAGAATTTATGCAGAATTCCTATATATCAATAAGAAAATTTTAAAAATTCAGTTGAAAAATGGGCAAAAATACAAATAGGAGATTACATAAGAGTAAACACAAATGGACATTAAGGATATGAAAGGGGCTCAATCTCCTTTATAAATCAAGAAGTGGAAAAAATATGAAATTACATTTCACATCTCCTCCAAATTACATATCCAAAAATATCAATTATCCACAAGAGCCAGTGGAGATCACATTCTGCTGACCACAGTGTAAGTTATACATGAACACTTGGGAGAAATGACCCCCACCTTCCACCAGGCTTGAAGTTAGGCCTGCCCTATGACCCAGAGATTTCTCTTCCTGGAGAAGCTCTGGCACGTGTCCACCAGGGGACACGCTCAAGGCAGCAATCTCTGTGATAGTCAAAATCTGTAAACGTTGAAAATGTCCGGCTCTTCAATGGATCAATCAATTGTAAATTCCTAGAATGCAATGCCATTCACCATAAATAGTGAAAATGATTGACTCTTTACACACGTTAACACAGATGAATCCCAAAACCGTAATTCCAAATAAGGAGTGGCCGCCCTGTGGCTGAGTGGTTAAACTTCTACGCACTCCTCTTCTGCGGCCCAGGTTCGAGGGCTCACATCCTGGGTGCGGACCTACTCCACTCATCAGCCCTGTTGTGGAGGTGTCCAACATACCAAAAAAAAAAAAAAAAATAGAGGAACTTTGGCACAGATGTTACCTCAGGGTGAATCTTCCTCACCAGAAAAATAAAGAAAAATAAAGAGGCCACGGGGGGAAAAAGAGGTACACTGTGATTCTATTTACACTAAGGTTAAAAAAATAAAGCAATCTATGTTTGAGGATTGTATATATTTGTGGTAAAACTACAAAGATATTATGAAATATTCTAAGAAGAAATTCCAGATGATGGTTTCTTCAGGGTCAGGGAAGGAAAGAGAAGAAACTGGACACAGAGACATTGAAAGACGTCAGGAACGCTGTATTTCCGGGCTTGGTGCTGAGTATCTATCCATTAAGCTGTTTACTCATGTTAATTTAAAATAACAAGTTCAGGTGAGAATTTTGCTCTCCTTTTCTGTAAGATTGACTTCTCTGAGTCTTTCCCATCTTAATAACCTGCACCATCACATAGTCCGAAATTTGAAAGGTATCTTAAAGCAACCCTCCCATGACGACCTTGCCCAATCAATTCCCAAATCCTGTTGCTTCTGGCTCCTAAATCTTCTGAGTTCTGACCCCTGAGCTCCACCCCACCCTCCACTGACCAGCCAGGGTGTCACCCATTCTCAGGCTACAGCGGTGCCTTTCTCGCTGCTGTCCTTCCATCTCCTCCTGCTTCTCTCCAATCAGTACTGCAAGCAGCAGCTAGAGTGATCCTTGGAAATCAGGGACACGCCGCTCCCTGCCTAAAGCCATCCAGAAGCTTCCCTCCGCCCTAGGATACCATCCAAATGCCTCCGCATGTCAGCAAAACTCCAAGGGATCTGACTCACGCACCTTGACAACCTCACAGCCTGCCTTTCTCTTCATTGTTTCAAGTATTTCAACCTCACAGGCCTCTATTTGACTCTTGAAAAGAGCCTGAACTTTTTCCGTCATATATCCTTTACAGTGGCTCTCTCTGTATCTTTGCCTAGCTAACTTTGGCTCATTATTCAGGTCTCAGATTAAACATCACTTCTTCAGGGAAGCCTTTTCTTCATCTCCAGTGTAATTTAGATCAACTTGCTATAAAGTCTTTGTGGGATCCTACTGGTACCTAGGAACCCTTTTGACAATTGTTATTACCCATTAGATTGTATTTCCCCTTAAATTGTAATCCTATATCTCACCTGGACCGGTGCAATAATCTCCCAAACGTAATCCCTGCTCCACGATTGTCTCCCTCCCATCCATCCAACACACCAGCCAGGTTAGTCCCACACATGTAGCAAAGTGAAGCTTGTTACACGGGGATGGCTTTCCCTTGCGCTGAAGACAAAGCCCAAATCCTTAGTATTGCCTAAAAAGCCTTATTCTTCCTGCTGGTCTTCACTGGGTCTCCACGCCCACCCTTGCTCACCAAGTTCAGGGTATACTGATGTCCTTACCATGTTCTCTACACTCATATCCTAACCTGTGACATGACTCTGCACTTAGGGGAGAACCATTCATATTTTAGTGCTCTGTTTATCTGTTAGCCCAGAGAGCTCCTTCTTGACCATCACATTTTCTTCATAGCAATTATTGATTTGCACGGTAACTTTCTAACCTGTCTGAGGCCACCAAATGCAAGCTTCTTGAGGTCAGTGACCACGTCTGCCTTGTTCTTCTCTGTGTCTACAGCCCCTGACAAACGCCGAGGACAAAATAGTTAGTGGTATTTTTTAATGAATGCGAGTTGAAGAAATAGAGATGGGGATGCATGCAGTAATATCAGAGAAATTATGTTTGGCTCAATTAACACTTTTCGGTAGGAAAGTATAGGAAGAAAAATTTGAGGCCAAATGACTTAGCATAGCCAGGTAAAGAGGACAAGTTTACACATATTTTTTCACACACATTGGCAGTCATTTTGAACTGTAGAAGGAGGGTTTTAGTTAAATGCATTTGGCGATTTTGTGTTCATAGATGAGAGACGCAAAGGCATAGAAGTTGAGGTACTAGCTTGTCGACTACTGTAAAGATTACCGTGTGAACCGGCAAGAGCCCACGTTGGTTCCATTAGATTAGAAGTAGAAAAGAAAAGAGGATGAAAGAAATGAAAGAAGAAATGAATGAATATGATGACTGACTGGACGTGGGCAAAGAAATAAGGGGGAAAAGTCAAATATGGCTTTTCATTTTTAAACCCAACAGGCAAAGGGAAGTACGTTAATCTATAAATCAGAGCTGGAGCTGATTTGGGGTAAAATAGGTGAAGTTTCCGTGTAGATATATGGTTAGTTCCCCCTTGTCAATGGGGAGTACATTCCAAGACGCCAGTGGATGCCCAAAGCCACAGACAGGACCAACCCCTATATATACTATGCTTTTGCCTACACATGCACACCTATGATAAAGTTTAATTTATAAGGTAGGTACAATAAGAGGTTAACAACAATTAATAATAAAATAGAACAATTGTAATATACAGTAATAAAAGTTATGTGAAGGTGGGCTTTCTCTCTTTCAAAATATCTTCCTGCACTGGACTCACCCTTCTTGGGATGGTGTGAGATGATCCAATGCCTCCTGATGAGGGGAAGCGAAGTGAATGGCGTAGGCATCATGACATAGCGTTAGGCTGCATTGACTTTCTGAAAATATGTCAGAAGGAGGATCAGCTGCTTAGGGACCACAGTTGACTGCAGGTAACTGGAACCGGAGAAAACAAAACTGCAGATGAGAGGGGACTACCGATGTGGTACATATCAACAGGCTGTGAGAAGAGAAATTCCAGTATGCTTATAGCTGTAGAAAAGAATGACCACCCCAGAATTAGAGAGATGGGCTAATTGAGGAAACGGCAAATCAGAAGATTATTATTTATCTTCCAGAGGAATCAGGATTTAAAGGACTTACCATTCAAATAGCAGAATTCAATGAAATGCAGTCTCTTATTATTACTTTTGGATATACGAAAGACTTATTAGAGCGAACATAAGTGCCTCTGTATTCTGATCTGTAAAATTTGAATATGTATCATAACTATCTGATCTTTTTTTTAAGATTGGGAGTCCATGAGTTAATATACGTGAAATGGGCTTAGCACCTACAAAGCATTCAATAAAGATTACTTGCTATTATGTCTCAAGCATATTACCCTGCCTTCAAAAGAAATCCCATTTACTTCAGCCAGTTTAAGTAGGTCACTGTTCTATACAATAAATATTTTTAAGGCACTGATGCATATGTTACCGTTGCATCAGAACAGTTGCAGAGTAACAATTAAATTTCTCACCAGTAGCAAATGAATTACTCATTCCTTGGTACATTGTCAGTCACCTGCACTGCTGGATGGTTTTTAAAATGTTTTAAATGTAGATTTTTAACAGGCTCTTTTTCAGAGTAAGAGTTTTTAAAAATTTTATGAAGTCCAATTTATCAAGTTTTCCTTTTATGGATCCTGCCTTTCGTGTCAAATCTAAGAATTATTTGATTAGCCATAGATCATGAAGAATTTTTTCCTAATTTTTTTTGTTTTATATTTTACATTTAAGTACACCTTTCATTTTGAGTTAATTTTTGCGTAAGGGATACTTATGTTGAGGTTCATTCTTTGCTGATGAACGTCCAATTGCTCTAGCAACATTTGTTGAACAGGCTCTCTTTCCTCCAGTGAATTGCTTTATGACTGACAGGAATCAGTTAAGTGTACTTGTGAGTTTCTATTTCTTTGTTCTCTATTCTCTTAATAGATATTTGTGTCTATTCCTTTGCAGATACACCACAATCTTGATTACGTGACTATATAATAAGTCTTGAAATTGGGCATATTTAAATTCTCTTGTCTTATTTTCTTTTTCAAAATTATTTTATTTATTCTAATTCTTTTGGCTTTGCATGTAAATTTTAGAATAATCTTGTCTATACCAACAAAATTTCTTGCTGAAATTTTGGTAGGAATGCTATTAAACTTGTGTGTCAATTTGGAAAGAATTGACATATTTGCTATGTTGAGTCTAACAATACATGAACACACAACATTTCCCTATTTATTTATGTGTTTTTTTCGTTTTGAGCATACAAAGCATAAGCATGCTTTGTTGAATTTTCACCTAAATATTTCTTTTTATTTTGGCTGATGTGAATGTTATTTTATTTTTAATTTTGATGTTCACATCTTCATTGCTATATATAGAAATAAAATTCATTTTTGTATGTTTATCTTGTATCCTGCACCCTTGCAGAACTCTCTTATTAGTTCTAAGAGTTTTTGTAGATCTTTGGAATTTTTTAAATAGACAATTATGACATCTTAAAATAGGAGCAGTTTCCTTGATTTCTTTCTGATCAGTCAGTATGTCTTTTATTACCTTATTGCAATGTATAGAACTTCTAGCACAATTTGGGATAGCAGTGGTGAGAGTGGGCATTGTTGCCTTGTTCCCAATTGCAGGGTAAAACAGTAAATTTTTTTTCTCCCCAAAGCCCCAGTAAGTAGTTGTATATCCCAGTTGCAAGTCATTCTAGTTCTTCTATGTGGGTGCTGCCACAGCGTGGCTTGATGAGCAGTGTGTAGGTCTGTGCCCAGAATCAGAACCAGCAAACCCTAGCAGAGTGCACAAACTTAATCATTCAGGAATGGGGCTGGCCTCAAAGCAGTAAATTTTTACCATAAGTACAATGTTAGCTTTGGGCTTTTTGTAGATGCTTTCTACCAAGTTCTTTCTTTATTCCTATTTTTCTGAGTTTTTATCACAAATGTATGTTGAATTTTGTCACATGCTTTTGTGCATCAATTAATATCATCCGGTGATTTTGTTTGTAAATTTGAGTAACGCACACTTAAAAGAAAATACACATACAAATAGAAAAATTTTGTAATAGAAATTTTGTAATAGAAAAATACAAAAAGCTCAAAATTTTTCTTCAAAAATACTGGTAAATATTATTTTATAATCTTTTAAAAACATGCAATATATTGGGATCATTTTCATAGGCCAATCAATAGTTTCCAACAAATTATTTTTTAATGGCTACATCATAGTTCATCATAATTATAGTAAAAGAATGCCACTTGGCCACTTACATGATTCATAGTTTTTATTCTTTCAATCAATGCTTTCATTCACTACGTGTATTATGTATATAGATATAAATATACACCTTAAATATCTCTGATTATGTCCTTAAGATGAATTTCTAGAAGTAGGATTCTTCTGGAAAGGCATTCATATTTTTAAAACTTCAATATCATCAACACATTTGCATAGCTTTAGTTGACAAATCACTGTATCTTTAATGAACGAATCAGTGCATTCTTTTAGTGCATGGAATATCAGATTATTTCATGCTCAGTGATCATGGAAATACAACAGTAACGATATCCTTTTTGTGTGTCTATTTACAGATTTATGTAATCCCACATATCTCTTTGTAGACATCTGTGTTTTCTCTACTGAATAATGAAGTTGGTGAAACAAATACTATGTACTTGGTCTTTGTATCTTCAGTAGCTGATACGGTACTTGAAATAAATTTTAAGGCATATTTGTTAAAAGAATGTTTTTCTTTAGACTAACATATCTAAATAATGATAAAACTAATAAATAGTGAAAACATAAAATACAATTACTTAAAGATTACCATTTAAGTTACTAAAAACTCACAATTAGGAAATAGACATAAAAATTGCATGGAATATTTTCTTTCACTGTTTTTGATATCCGTATTAATGATCAAGAAAGATAGAGAAATAGAGGGAAAAGAGACCTGATGGATCCATGTACACTTTGGGAGTGCACTTGTCAAAGAGAACAAATTCCAAATGTGCCCTGGTCAGGATCCCTTCTTATCTGAATTCTTACGTGAACAGTGTGAGAAACAAACTCAGAAATAGCTGTTTGAGAATCTCCTTTCCAGAGATAATCTTTTTAGAGTAGTTTTTATCAACTAACAAATTTTTATTTCAAAACAAGAACGATAAAATTTTCAGAATACACATACACACTCAAATACACACACATACACAATTGCAGTAATACTTTCCCAGAAACATGCCTGATCACCCTTATTGGAATTGGGAATTATAGAATCTCCTGCCACTAATCTGTAGCTTACTGCTTAGGGTAGACAATTTCTTCCTGTGGGCTAGGTACATGTTTATTTTGTTATATATTTTCAAAGAGCATATCAATAGAATAAATATGAAAGACCTCACAAGTCTTTCACAAGAAGTGGTAGGAGAGAGCCCCACTTAAGAAGGACAATGATATGTGAAAGCGTTAAATTTTTAAAGTCAATGGATTATTTTGCAATGATATGCAAAATGGAAATAGAGGCTAAAGGTGAATAGGTCTCCTAGGAGACACTTCTTAAATTCAAAGGTTGGGTGGTAAAGGTCTGAGTTAGGACCAGAAAGAAGAAGAAAAATCATAAAGTTCAATAAGGAATGGTTTGTACATCAGTTTCTTGTAAGGAAACAAGAAAAGTTAAGGAAAACAGGTTGGCAAAACAAACCGGGCAGTATAAGAAAACTACGAACATCTCAGGCTCTCTGCCACCAAAGTTTTCAAATACAAATTAAATCTATGTAACCAATTCTGAATGTTTACAACACATTCCTTGAATCGGCCTTTGTCCATCAAAAGGTGTCATTGTTGGCTTTCTTTCCTGCTCACCTTCATCGTGCTTCCTAGGAAACAAGATCAACAACAGGCACCGGTGGCCCATTGGGTTGCTTGGTGCTCGGCAGGTGACTTCGGCACAGTTTCCAATAGATAAACAGTCTATAAACTTCTAGCTACTTAGACCTTACATTAATTCATTCCCAGGAGAAAACAATTGATCTTTCTCCATCAGAACACATTTCAAAAACTACTACAGAAATGTCCAAGATCCATAAGTGTCAGTCCCCCGGGGCTCCCACTGTGAAAAGGGGAATTGATTTTTACTTTTTAGGGAGGTTTTGCTCTTTAAATTAGCCTTTTGAGGAGGAGCATTTGATTCTATAAAGCTGAAGTCATGAGGAACAGGGAGAGTCAACAACAGTGTTAACTAGATGGAACAAACAAATTTGCCTCACTCTCCGGGACCCTCACCCAGGGCTTGGAAAGGAACTGGATAAGTGTGAGACTCCTCCTAGGTCTGGCATGAAGTGGAAAATTATCCCAATAACCCTCAGAGAATTATTAAAATACCTGCCTCCTGCCCCAACTTCTGGTCTCTATCTTACTCTGCATTTGTTTGTTTCCACAGCACTTTTCATCCTCTGACACGGGGTAATCTTACTTATTGTGTTTATTGTTTATTGTCCTCTTGCCCCCCTGCTCCCCTGGAATGTAAACTCTGGCAAGTGTGTGATTTATCCCGTAACGAGCCCCAAGACTGTGGAATTGTTTTGCACATGGTAGGTGCTCAATAATTACTAAATGAACAAATGAATGAATAAAGAAGATTGGACTTGTTGCAATATTTGCTGTTTTTTTCCACTTTCCCAATGAAAATCTTCCAGTCTCTCATGGGGAAAAATCATTAACCCCTGTGGATGCCCAAGGGAGAATGCATAACGTTGGATGGAGCCATGGGCCATGCTGAGGGCAAGAAAAGCACATCTCTGCACAGGGAGGGAACTTCCATTAGCAGCTGGCCAGTCTCCAAGAAAAGCAACTCTCGCTCAGCTTAAGGCACAAGAGAACTATTATTCATATGTGTTTACAGAAACAGCTGTAAAGGAAGACAAGAGTTTACGGCGGGTGTCAAGCACACGCGTTGGCTGTCATGCGTGGCTGCTACTGTGTTGTCACTGACAGAAACAGGAACTTAAAATAAGGGCTCAGTCATTATGCACTTAGTTTTTTTCTTTTTTCTATCCTGTGCATGTGTGTGTGTGTGTGTGTGCATGCATGTATTTAATTTATTCCAACCAACCCCAAAGTGAGCATGAATGATGGGCAGCCCGGGAGAAAGTACAGCCATATCAAAATCAGGATCCAAAATTTTCCCTCTTTTTATTTTTTTTGTTTAAATAGACGAACAAAAGGTTTCGGGTTTTAATTAAAACCACGGGAAGTAGTAGAAAAACAATAAGCTTCTTTCTAGATGACATTTGCAAGCCTCCTTTCGCCTCCCACCCACCCACCAATGATGTGCGCAAATGAGCCGCTCTCCCCACCCGTCATCACAGCTGGGAGCGCCTTCCCTCCTCAGGCTCCATCACGTTGATCCCAATTGAGGTCCTCTAACAGCTTGAAAAGGACTTAGGATGGATTTAACACTTTCTAATTTTAAATCTTTTAATTAAAATATAAATATCAAACCTGATATCATTGGTTATCCATCTATTAATCTGATGATAGAGACCCTACAGATTAAGCATGAGAAACAAATAATCAACATTAGTAAAGTTTCAGTACTGCCTCCAGCAGTGGGTGTTTTTAACTTTCAATGTTCCCCTCTCAATATCATCGGGGACTAAAGGCAGCTCGCTAAATCACAGTCGAGTGCACAGGCACCCAGTACACAGCAAAACACAGGCCTGGCTGAGTTTCCCATAAGGAGGAGTACTATCATTGCTTTCCACTGTTTTGTTAATGGAATCTAAATGATAAGAGGAAATAATTTCTCAATAATCTTCTTTCTGTAGACATAATCATAATCATATTTTTATGTATCAATTATTTGGAAATGCCAAATCAAATTCTATCAAAAGTCCAAGATTATATCAAATCATACTAACTTATTAGCAGAGTGCAGAAATCGACTTCCATTTCTAAACTATAGGTTGATGGAGAGGGTTTCATCCTTTGCCCAGATGCCACCTCCAAGAGAATCTAATTTAATTGTCTGGGGGAGCAGGGATTGGTGTGGCTCAGAGAACCTCCCAGGGAATTCTCCTATGTGGTCCATGCTGCAAACCACTGATGAGGAAAACTCCAGAAGACAGAGGAACATAGAGAGGACTATTCTCCTGGCTCCCTGGCCCTCATCTTCAACTTTTAACCAAAACTGTCCTGTGAGCACACTTTATGAACCCACTATGTTATGCACAATTACAAAATGAATGTAATAGGGAATGACTGACAAAGTTGTAAAAAGATTTGCTTCATTTGATACAGTAAAAAGAAGTTTCCACTGCACTTCCTTTAACAGTAGACACCTGGGTAATTAGCGCCTGCTCTTAGCAGAGGAAGGAACGTGCCATGCTGGGAGTGGATAGCTCAAAGCCCGGGCAAGCGGAGGTGAAGCTTTAAGAAACCACGGCAGACAGATGGGGTGACGTGGGTGAACATCGCTGAACAGGGGAGAGACGGATAGAATCGAAGTCCAGAGCCCTGAATGAGCCGGAGGGAGGAGACCCAGATATGCCCAAAGCACAGGCAGAAGAGAACCAAATACGCAACTGCTCCCCGAGGACCTCATTTCAGATGAGAGCAGGGGAGGCAGGGAGCAAGATAAAACAGCCAGTTTCTGACATTATCAAAGTTTCAGAGAAGCAGCCGGGATTGTTTTCCAACCTCCCAAGTTCTTCAGGCTGCTGCTATTCCACAGCATGTAGCTGGACATTTGTGGTTGTGGTTGCAAATGAGACTGTGTGCTGTTAAAGAGAAATGCACCATGAGAAGCTGGCAAGGAGGTAAGAAAGGTAGGGATTGAGATGCATAATCATTAAAATATGGTTTAATTATGTGTACTTGTTCCTAATTGCCATTCAGCTCTCCAGGGACCTCCTGACAGCAGGGAGACGTGAGGTACATCAGTGCCCCTTCCCAACGCACCCGCCCTGCCCTCACCGAGCCCACCGCCGGACTCAGGCAAAAGTCAGTTTCCTTTACACCATCAAAGGTGACAACATTTCCATTCTTTCCTGTATCCATAATTAAGTCTTCAGGGTTTTCTTTGTGAATTGGAAACCAAAAAAGGAGTATTTATTTTATGACTTTGTACCTAGTGTTCATTATGCCACCAAATTGTGGGCATCAAGAAACATCATCAAAGGTAAACGAATCAAGAAATAGTTAACACTAAGAAGGAGCTAGCAAGCGTCCACTTCCCGAAAGAAGGAGAAGTTCTCCTCCCATTCCCCTGCTGGAGACAACTAAGCTGCCCAGACATCACACACACAACAGACCCAAGAAGACTGAAAGGCGGGCGGGTCAGGAAGGCAGACGGCCCAGGGCCAAGGAACTGGGGGAACCACCAGCAGTGAGTTGCCTGTATTTTGGGAGTTTTTCTGCCTCATTTATCCCAGACTGATTGACAATGAAGTCATCACCTAGAAACCCCCAAAAGGTGTAAAAGTAAGTAAGTAAATAAAAGTCCCCTAACAAAAACCCTGCTCTGTCCAGCCAGAGGACCAGGAAAGAGGCAGCCTAGCAGGACAGACAGAGTTTACATAATATCTGCTCACTGCAGCCAACACCGCAGGAAAACTGAAGCCTGGCTCTACTCCTGCCAGCAAGGTCGAGGGGGAGCCTGGACTTACATCCCTGCCAGGTAGTGACAAGACCCTTCACGGTGGGATCACAACAACATAAAAGGCTGACTTCCACCCCAAAAGATGTCATATATCTGACAACTTAGATGATGTGGACCAAAAATTCAAAAAATACACACTCACCCAATATGTGATAGATGAAATATCTACTAAGACAGATGCATATCTATTGAGGAAAACGAATTTATAAGTTACAAACTCTTGAAAGAGAAATCTCAAGATCAAGATGGTTTCACAGGAGAATTTTAGCACCAATTCCACACAATCTTTTCCGAGAAACAGAAGAGGCAGGAGAAATCCAAATTCACTTCATGAAGCCAGTGTTATCCTGACACCAAAACAAAGACAGTACAAGGAAGAAAGAAACAAAGAACACAATACTTATGAATATAGATGCAAAAATCCTTAACAGAATATCATCAAATAGAATTCCACAATACATTAAAAAAATTAGGGCCTGGTCCTGTGGCCGAGTGGTTAAGTTCTCTCACTCCACTTCAGCCGCCCACTCAGTGTTTTGCTGGTTCGGATCCTGGACAGAGAACTAGCACCACTCACCAGGCCACGCTGAGGCGGCGTCCCACACAGCACAACCAGAAGGACCTGCAACTAGAATAGACAAATATGTGTTGGGGGGCTGTGGGGAGAAGAAGTAAAAAAAGAGATAGAGAAGATTGGCAACAGATGTTAACTCAGGTGCCAATCTTAAAAAAAAATTATATAGCATTAGCACATGAGGTCTGTTTAAGGGATTCAAAGTAGGTTCAATGTTTGAAAATCAATAAACATAATCCACCATATTGCTAAAGAAGAAAAATTACATGATAATATCAATTGGCGAAGAAAAAACATGACAAGATTGAAAACCTATTCATGATAAAACTGTGAAAAAAATTGGAATAGATGGAAACTTTGTCAATTTGATAAAAAGTATCTATAGAAAACCTACAGCTACCATCACAGATAACAGTGAAGGCCTGATGCTTTCTCTGTAAAACCAGGAACAAAGCAAGAATGTTAGCTCTCCCCACTCTCATTCGACACAACACTGGAACAACATACAGATCAGAAAGGAAGAAAGAAGCTATCCCAATTTGCAGATGACATGATCGTCTCCATGGAAATATTAAGAACGACACATAAAAATTCCTAGAACTAATAGGTGAGTTCATCAAGGTCACAGGATACAAGAAAAACATACAAAATAAATTTTATTCCTACATAGTATCAATGAATATGTGAAGATCAAAATTTAAAATAAAATACATTTGCAATCATTCAAAAAATACTTAGATGTGGCTCAAACAAACACGTTGAGTATTTGTATGCCGAGGACTACAGGATGTTGGTGAAAGAAGTCCCAGAAGGTCTAAGTGCGTGCCCAGACACGCTGCGGTTAGGGTCGAGTCTTCACCACAGCGAAGTCGTCAGTTCTCCACAAACTGATGTGAAGGTTTAAAACAGTTCCTATCAAAACCGCAGCACGGGTTTTTGTAAATACATGCCAGATTATTCTAAAATTTGCATGGAGAGGCAGGGGAACTACAATAGCGAAACTTTTTTTTTTTTTTTTGAGGAAGATTAGCCCTGAGCTAACATCTGCTGCCAATCCTCCTCTTTTTGCTGGGAAGACTGGCCGTGAGCTCACATCTGTGCCCATCTTCCTCTACTTTATATGTGGGACGCCTGTCACAGCATGGCTTGCCAAGCGGTGCCATGTCTGCACCCAGGATCCCAACTGGGGAACCCCGGGCCGCCGAAGCGGAAAGTGGGAACTTAACCGCTGCGCCACCAGGCCGGACCCTCGAAACTATTTTTAAAAAAGCAGAAGGTGGGAGGAATCTCTTTGCCTAATTTCAAGATTTACTATATAGACATGGTAATCAAGATTGCACAGTATTGGTGGAAGGCCAGACATGTAGATCAACGAACAGATAAGAAAACTTGGAAAGAGAACCTCACAAAGTTGCCCCATTAATTTTTTATAGAGATGTAAAAGCTGTTCAATTGAGGAAAGGTAGCCTACTTAACAAATAGTTTTTAGAGAATGTGGATATTCATAGGAAAAAACGAACCTCCACCCGGGTCTCATACTTTATACAAAACTTAACTCAAAAAAAACATGAACTTAAAATGCAAACACGAAACTATAAAACTTTTAGAAAAAACATAGGAGAAAATCTTCAGGACATAGCACTAGGCACAAAGTTCTTAGACTTGACACCAAAGGACAACCCACAAAAGAAAAAATTGGTAGGTTGGACATCATCA
The DNA here is from genome assembly GCF_021613505.1 of Equus quagga. Taxonomy (NCBI): domain Eukaryota; kingdom Metazoa; phylum Chordata; class Mammalia; order Perissodactyla; family Equidae; genus Equus; species Equus quagga. The sequence goes on from NC_060275.1 coordinate 2,337,747, forward strand.
AATTAAAAACTTTGCTCTGGAAAAGACCCTCTTGAGAAGTTGAAAAAGTGAGCTACAATTGGAAGAAAATATTTGTAAAACATATCTAATCTAGGGCTACTAAGCAGAATGCATTAAGAACTCTCAAAACTCAACAGGAAAAAAAAAAGCCAAGCAATCCAATTAGAACATGGGCAAAAGATACGAAAAGACTTTTCACCAAAGAAGATATACAGATAGCAAATAAGTGCATGAAAAGATGTTCAACATCATTATTAGCTATTAGGGAAATATAGATTACAAACCTCAATGAGATACCGCCACAAACTTATCAGAATGGGCTAAAATAAATAGCGACTATACCAAATTCTGGTGAAGATGTGGAGAAACTGGATCACTCAGACATCACTGATGACATTATATAAAGGTACAGCCACTCTGGGAAAAAAGGAAGTTAAAAAAAACCTTCCCTGAGAAAGGAAGACTACTTACATTCACACAAAATCCTGTGCACAAATGTATAGAATCTTAATTAGTAATAGACAAAAACTGGAAACAATCTACAATAGGTTAATGGTTAAAGAAACTGCAGCACATTGATACTATGAAATACTACTCAGCAATAAAAAGGAGTGAATTACTGATATACACACAACTTGGATGACTCTCAAGGGCACTTTGAGAGTGAAAAGAGACAATCTCAAAAGGTTGTATAGTGTATGATTCCATTTATATAACATTCTTAAGACAACCAAATTATAGAAACAGAGAAGAGATCAGTGGTTCAGGGGTTAGAGATGATGAGGGGGTGTCTTTGTCCATTAGGGGTAGTCGAAGGAAAATCTTTGTGGAAATATAATATTTCTGTATCTTGACGGCTATGATTCCCCAAATCTCCACACAAGGTAAAACATGTAGAACTCTAAACACTGTACCAAAGTCAGTTTCTGGTTTTGATGTTCTACTGTGGTCACCTAAGATGCAATCAACGGGGGAAAATAGGTGGAGAGTCCATGGGGCCTCCCTGTACTATCTTTACAATTTCCTGTGAATCCATAATTACATCACCACTTAAAAAATTTAAGTAACCAATTTCCTAATATGTAACATCAGACGAGAAAAGAGGAAGGAGGAGTGTGAGCTGCTGTGTAAGGAAGCGTAGTCATCACCCACAGGCGGCCACGCCGTAACATCTAAGAATGACTGAGAAATGGTTGTACGTGTACAAGGTTTTGCGTCACAGAGGTGACAACCACAGAACTAAGAGGAGCTCTCTCCCATAAACTGGATTAGAGATGGGGTGTGTCCCCAGATTAGGTGACTTGTTCCTCATCATAAACCCTTTTGTATTATTTACTTTTTAAACCTGAATATGTGCTGCATAAATTTTTTAAAAGAAAAGCTACCATGCAACAACAAACACATTTCCATCAGCTGTGTCTCGGCCCCGCTTTCATTGTCTTCCATCCTGTAGGTCTTCCACAAGCCGGTGCTGGGAACCTTTGCCAGAGAGAGCTAAGCTGCCTTTTCCATTGCTTCTGCAAACACGTTGAGTCCGGTTTTGATTTTTGGACGCTTAATGAGCATTTGATTTAACTGCCTTTCTGATTTCTCCATAGTTTCTGCATATTTTTCAAAGGAGACTTTCTTTTCAAGCTTTATACACAGTTACATGAGGACAGATTTTCATCTAGTGTGGCTCGCATTAACTCCTCTCTCTCTCCTTCAGTACACTGGAAAGATTGGGAACTACATTTACGGTAGACGAAATTGCCCAACGCTTGCATGTTCTCCTTAGTTTTGTTCTGGTCTTGGAGTAGTTAGCTGGCATACTCTTACAGCTGGTAGCACTTTGCCTTGTCTAGTTCTGCCTAAATTCATTTATAGACGGGCAAATAAACAGAGTCCCAATTAGGTTGGAGTCCTGGAGCAATTCAGTGGCAGACACCTATCCAATTATCTAGGTGGGCTGATGAATCCTGACTTACCAAGTGCAATGCAAATTCTGAGATTGTTTTCCTTTTTTAGCTGTACTAGTCTTCAGAGTTTCTGAGAGGGAATTGCTTGCTGTGTGAAGTCCAAATTTTCAAAAGCCTTAGTTATCCCAAACCACAGCCTCAAAAGAGGAATTTGGGGTGTTGGTTTTCATTGAACTGAAGCGTACATGCAGATTTCATTCACGTAACTGTGATGCCAGCTTGAATTGGGAGTAAAAAATTATTTTCAAAATTGAAGAGAAAATGTGAATACTGATTTGCCACATTTGAGACTATAGAAGTTTTCATAAATATTAGATGATGCAGACAACTCTGGGGAACTGAACACTGACTACAAGAAAACAAAGAATATGAAATTTATCTAAATGCTCCCTTTCAAGTCAGTAAAACACATGGAAGAAATAATTCTTAGAGAAACTCTCATCCACATGTTTATCACTTAACTTTTACTCTTTGTTTTCATTTATACATAACTAGAGTTTATTTCCACCTTACTATCTGCTGGCTGCATATGAAATCATGAGTAGTGTGGATGTTTGATACTTCCAACAGTAGCATACCAATGTGAAAAATAAATTTCTTTCATTTGGATTTTGGTCTAAATAGGTCAGCTAGTGATTTCACTGTTTTAACTAAGAGTATCCAATATTCATGAAATTTTCCACATTCTCAAATCTGGCAAACTAGTATTTAATTTTGAATCAATATTAACTGTTCATGGACACTGGCTTCAGGGTTTGTGACCCTGGAGTTTCTTTTTCGTCTCCTCAGCCCTCTCAGGTGGTTGGGTCTGGATGTTTCTCTGTCCCTAACCTCAGGAATTACTTTTGTTAAGAAAGGCACTGTATTTGGGTAAGTTCTTATAGATTTCACACTAAAGTGACTGTCTCCCAGACAAGAAGGCCATCACATTGATCCTTACCTAGGTGCCACGTCTTGATCTCAGCAACAGTGAATGAGGAACTTTAGCCCTGCCATCACCAGCATGACTTCTCCACCATCAATCAGGTCTTGGGGTAAGCTGTGTGGCTACCAAAATAAAGTAAAAGGGATGTGATTCAGCTAATTTGCCATGAAAAATTATCTCAGAAAAATGAAACAGCAGTTGTTAGGGCAGTGGGCCTACTTACAGAAAATGCTAGATGACCCTGTCATCTAAATATTGTTTATAGGCATCATTACTGCTTAGGCTGGCTGCAAAAGTATTGGCTTTATTTTAATTCCTGATAACTCTGCCACTGATTTAGCTTTAGTTACTTGTACATGTTGATTTTTGGCATCCAGCTGTGACGATTTCTGTGGTTTCAGTTTTATTACTCTATATCATTATTTTTTTAATCTGTTGCCTCTAGGACTCTAAAAAGCAGATACGTTTAACTTTCATGATATGGAAAAATTGCTAAGTTTCCTACCAAGAAAATCCACACCCCCAAGTCAGAGTGGAATTTGCCAGCTCTGTACAGACATTTGACTCTCTGAAACCCCCAGCCTCCCCTTTGGAGTCACTGTGATGGACTTCAGGCTTCTTGTCCAATCGGCTCTAATGTGGACCAGGTAATAGACCTGCATTCTTGTCATGGCTCCAGCTTCACCAACCTTCGAGTCTAGGGTTGAGAACTTGAGGATACCAATATCTTGAACCTGCCCTCTCTCTTTGTAAAGTTGGGGGCCGTTTATAAAGTGCTACAGGCTTGTTGATTTCTGATACAAAAAGAAAATCTTCAGGATGAAGGAAAAGTATTCTGGACTTAAAAGTAAAAAGCCTGAGTTCTGAGACGAGATGGCATAGACTCGCCTTTACCTGCCCTCTCCTCTGAGTACGACTAAAGACTCTGAAAGGTGGGGAGAAGGCAGACCGGCAGAGACCTCGAGACTTGAGGAATGAGAAAACGGTGAGTCTCCTGGACGTTTTTTTCTTCTGGAGTGGATGCTGGAGAGGCCTGTAACCCAGAATCACCAACTGACACACAGACAAACACACAAAACCAGGAAGCAGCTGCTTTCTAGCCAATGACTGTAGAAGGGGCAGGCCAGCAGAAGTCTAGTGGAGAAATGCACTATCTGATGCCCCCCAGGGTGGTAGCATCAGCAAGACCTCCCCACTCGGCCCCCATGCCCCACCCCATCCCACACACAGGGTCAGTCGTACGATTAGCAGAATCCAGCCAGAGACCCATACGCTGCCCCAAACCCTGAGCAGTAGTGACCCAAACTGCCCCAGGGCTGGGGTCAGCAGAGTCCAGGTGGAGACCCATCCCCAACCCCACACACAGGGTAGCACTGGTCTCATCTACTGTCCATGTGGCACTAGCTGGCCCAGGATCTCATGCCCTCATCCAGTGGCAGAAAGTAACCTAGGTCTGGTGTTTCTTAACTTCACAACCAATGGCACCAGCAGCCCTGGCAGCAGTGGCAAGGTTTCTGGTTCAGTGACACGAGAGAATGAAGCTGACCAGAACAACATGCAAGGGCTCTGAAAAGAAAATTAAATTGTCATTGAAACTACAGATCATAAAAATCATCCAGGAACTACGTGCTCAATCTAAATAGAGTACACAGAAAAATAGATTTAAATAGAATCAAGAGTTTCCTCACATAGCATCTAAAATACTTAAGATACTGAAAAATCACTTATGATACACAGAAACAGGAAAAACAAAACTTGAATGAGATAAGAAAATCGACTGACCCCAACAGTGAAGGGAATCAGATGCTGGAATAATCCATCAAGAACTTTAAAGCAATAATCACAAAATTACTTGAACATACAATTACAAATTGTCTTGACACTTACTGAAAAGGGAAAAAGAAAAAATTAAAGTAAATAAATACAATTTGATAAAATACCATATGGAAATTATAAAAGTGAAAAATATAATAATAAAAATTAAAACTCACTGGATGTTCTAAATAATACAGTGGAGATGACAAAGGATTGAGTCACTGAACATCTCAGAATACGATAAAGATAAGAATAGAAATTAAAATTGAAAACAGAAACAATAGAGAATTCATTAAAACAAAAAATTGGTTCTTTGATAAAAATAAAATATCAATGAAATCAATTAATGTCTAGAAAGACTGACAAAGGCAGAAAGAGAAAAGACACAAGTTGCCAATTCCAGGAATGAAACAAGGACATTACTACAGATCCTGCAGCCAATAAAAGGATAATAAGGAATTACTATGAACAACTTTATGCTCATAAATTCAACAATTTAGGAGAAAATGACCAATTTTTCATAAACAACAAATTACTAAAACTCACTCAAAGAGAACCATAAAAGTTCTATAATCATGAAAGAAGTCTCAGTGTAATTAGAAGACACTTTAAAAGAAAGCTTTAGGGGCTGGCCCCGTGGCCGAGTGGTTAAGTTCGCGCGCTCTGCTGCAGGCAGCCCAGTGTTTCGTTGGTTCGAATCCTGGGTGCGGCCATGGCACTGCTCATCAAGCCACGCTGAGGCAGCGTCCCACATACCACAACGAAGAATATACAACTATGTACCGGGGGGCTTTGGGGAGAAAAAGGAAAAAAATAAAATCTTTAAAAAAAAAAAAGAAAGCTTTATGCCCATATGGTTCCACTGAAGATCTTTACCAAACAATTAAATAGTTAACACCGATTTTACACAATCTACTGAAAACAGAGTAGGAGGGAACACTTCCCAACTCATTTTATGAGGCCAGTATCATATTAATACAAAAGAGCAGATACAGGCAGCACAAAAAAAGAAAACTACAGACAAATATATCTCATGAAGTTAGATATAAAATTTCTCTACAAAATATTAGCTGGCTGAATCCAGCAATGTGCACAAAGTATAATGCACCATAAACAAAGAGGACTCATTCTGAGTATGCAAGGAAGGCTGGTTCAATGCTTGAAAATCATCAATGTAATCTAACAGGAAACTAAAGAAGAAAAATAATACAATCATATTAAGCAACAGAAAAAGTATTCAACAAAATTCAACTCTCACTTATGATTAAGGAAAAATCTCAGCACACTGGACATAGAGGGGAGCATCTTCAATTTGATAAAGAGCACCTTGAAAAACCCTATAGCTAAAATCATACTTAATGGTGGAGGACTGATCACTTTCGTTCTAAGACTGGGAACAAGGCACCTTCACCACCACTATTCAACAGAGCACTGGAAGTCTTGGCCAGTACAATAAGGGAAGAAAAGTAAACAAAAGATCCACAAACTGGAAAGGAAGAAATAAGACTATGCTTATTTACAAAAGACATTATTGTTTGCATAGAAAATTTCGAGGAATTTACAACAAACCTAATAATTTACAACAAAAACCAATAAGTGAGTTCAACAAGGATGAGAAATGTGAGTTTAATGCAAAATATCAATTGCATTTCTCTATGCCAACAATGAACACATGGAAGCCAAAATTGAAAGCACGATATTTAAACTCCAAAGGAAAAGAAGCATTTAAGTATAAATTTATTAAAGCATGGACAGAATCTGAAGCCTAAAAATTACAAAATAATGGTTTAAAAAAATAAAAGAAGACCTAAATAATTAGAGAGACATATTGTGTTCATACATTGGAAGTTTCCACCCAGTAAAGATATGAATTCTCCCAAAATTGATCTACTAGTTTAATACGATTACTATAAAAATCCAAGCAACGTAACTTATAGATATACACAAGCTTACTCAAACATTTATATGTAAAGAAAAAGGCGCTAGAAAAGCCAAAACAATTTTTCAAAGGAAGAATAAAGTGGGAGGAATTATTCTTGTCTCTATTAAGGATTACTGTACAGCTGAATTAATCAAGACAGTGTGGCCCAAAGATAGACACACAGATCAATGGAACAGAATAGGGAGCCCAAACTGGAACCATACAAATATGTTCAACTGATTTTTGGTGAAGATAAAAAAGCAATTCAAAGGAGGAAGGTTAGCCTTTAAGTAAATGGTGTTGAAACAATTTGATTTCTATAGGCAAAAATAATGAACCTTGACCTACACCCACATCTAATACAGAAGTAACTCAAAACAGACTATGAACATCAGAAAAGATATTAAATATTTATTTCCTCTCTGCTCCACCAGGATCAGCTAGACAGTGCAAAAGGAATGACGCTGACCCCAACATGTACCTGGGTTTCCTCTAGATACAAACATTTACCATTTCCAGAATATAGCATCTTTTCTCTTTATGAATGGTTTCCCTTTTGTCTACAATATTCTTCCTCTACTGTTTCTCCTCTGCACCTTGCTAACCCCCACAAATGTGAGGTACGAAAGCCATCTCCAACCACACTGGGATGGGATGACAGCCGTGTTCTTCTATCCCTCAGCTCCCTTGAAACCTTGTTCTAATAGTCCCTTCCCAGCAGTGTCACTTCCCAACTGCTTTCCTTAAGACTATGAGCCTCACCTTGCCTCTCATTTCCTTCAGTACCTAAGAGAGTACCTGAAACACAGGAAGTGTTCAATTGCTTTTTCTGCATTGATTTTTATAATCAATTTGCACAAAGATTTAAATGAACTCTTTGTAGTTTGCTTTGATTTGAAGTATTTGATTTTGAGGCAAATTAAAACAAAGTCAGAGACTAAAACTGAGTGGAAACTGAGAGATTTTCCAAATCTAATAGCTGATAGCTACTAACTGTTAAGTAGTAGACTTCTGAGTCAGAAGTACATGAATTTCAACCTATCTCCACCACTTAGTACACGTGTAATCTTAAATTACTAAAGTTCTCTCAGCTTCAGTAAATTCCATCTTTAAAGTGGGGGTAATAACTGAGCTACTTCATGGCGTGAAATTAAATGAAATCCAATAATATTATTCGTGGGTTTTAAAAAAAGTAAGTCAACATCCATTTATTTCTGAGAGTTTCTGTTGGATAATTGGCACAGATTTCTCTGAAAAAGCTGGTATGAAAATTAGGATCTTTTCTTCATTGACTAATGTGGAGCATATCCTTGAGTTAGTACATTATCACATATCAGATTTCCTTGTGACTTGTTATGACACTCTGCTTAGTTCCTGGTTAACACAAAGTATTTGCCACAATCAAAATAACAATAGCATTTATTAACATTGTAGAACTAACCATTCAGTTAACCCCTGCTGCCCAGTAGTTCTCTACAATTGTGCAACCTCAGTTGATGCTTTGGATTCAGGTACCCAAGTTTGATAAAATCTCCTGTCCTCGTTCATTTCACTAGCAGTAGCTGCAAAGCTTGCGTCTCCTTTCTTTTCATTGCCTACCATGCATCCACTCACCAGAACTAATAGGCTGTCTTCAAGCAGAATTTTCTATTAGTAATCATGTCTTATTACTTATTCACTAGTAGGTTAGACTCAAGAAGGAGGAAGAAGTCCTTGAATTAGACCAGTTCTCACTACTGAGCAGAAGGTTAGAAACTATGACAGTGTATTTTTTATAGACTTCAAGAAATTCCTTGGTACTCGACTTCAAGATTTTTCTGTAGGACAAAGGACCTTTCCCGTATCTTCCTAGGACAGCTCCTTTCCATGCATTCCAGTCATGAATTTGTCTCTCAAGCTGACATTTGCAGGGCATAGAGGAATGTGTTTATCGAGATTTCTGCTCATTTTAATAAAAGATGTAATGATAACATAATACTTTATAAATTACTGATACTTGAGATGACTTATTCATGCTCTGCATAAATTCAAACTGTGACACCCCATCCCATATACACCATATTTGGATACCTGTAGAGAGGTAAGTTAATGCTTATATGAGCCCAAAGTCCACATAACTAAGTACAGTCAGTGCCCCATTTCCCCCTTTTCACTCCCTATGATATGATCTTTACAGAACAAGAATAAGACATTTCTTGTATCTAAAGATGGCTATGCAATCAAATGCAATTTTCTTCCCTTTTTTTGACGCCTACCAAACTGTATTGCTACATTCGGATTAGGACAAATATTCTATTAGTTAGTCACGTATACACTGATTAGAACAAAACCGATTACCATTCTCTTAGGAACCCTGAGCCAGTGCTGGGACTGACTGCCATGTGGGGATCTCCAGTAGGCTCGCTCCTTCAGCACAAGAGCGGCTTTCTCCTTGAGCAAGGACTGTGCTTCCCGGCCCGGGCTGTACTGGGACATCGCCCTCCTCCCTGTAGGTCTTGAGGCTGTGGCCTGCTGTGATGGCAGAGCTTGAGGAGAGCAACGTTGTTCTGTGAAGTGCCTGCACAGGTGATGCCTTTGCAGGGTCCACAGGCAAGGGAAGGCAGAGGGAGGCAGCTCCCCCTGGATGGGGAGGAGAGCTTTTTTACTTCACTCAAAAGCTTCAGAAGAATTGGGACTTTGAGTCTCAGGTTTGCCCCACTCAAATGTCACCATCCCATTCCAGATGTCGGACCCCAGGCTTCTCCTTTGGATAGAGAACTGGAAAGCAGCACACTCAGTGCCCGGGCACCTGTGCCACACTTGCAGCTTGGTCTTCCGCCCGACATTCAGCCTAGTTCTCTCGCAATTACTGGAGATGAGATTTCCTTGAATGCTGCCTAGGAGGCCTCTGGCTTTCACAGGGCATCTGAATGAGATTGGGCTCCTTCGAGCCTACCATTTTGATTTGCCAAGACTTCTAAAGTCAGTCCATTCCACAATTCTCAGTCTTATAATTCTCACTGACCCTCCCATGCAAGAACCACAGCTCTCACATATTCAAATGTCCTACCTACTTGTACTTTCTCCTGAATCCCCACAGCAGCATCCTTAGAAATGGTCATGCTGCACCATCATAGAGGGTACCACCACCTCCTTACAATCAGTAACAGGATCTTCAGTGCTGCCAGACCATGAGATAATGCAGATCCACAGGCCACCTCTGAGGACTGATTTCAGGGCCACACATTGTTCTAGCCTGGGTTCCCTAGAAACCAGAGCCAGATCAAAGGCTTCCCTGTTCCTCCAACCTCTTTAGGGGGTGCAATCCCAGGGAGCAGGAGTGAGGGAAGACAGGGGTGAGGCCAGGCAGGAGGAAAAGGCGATAGGATGTGCAGTGGCCAGCTGGACCCCTCTTGGTGTGTCACTATTTACTCAGACCTGCTGGACTGTCTCCTGGGAGACACAGAAAAGGCCTCCTCAGAGCATCCCGTCTAGGGTAAGGAGAGAAGAGACTCTGACCACCAGCACCCATCCAAGGTTTGTCACCTGTGACATTAATTCCTTGGCACTTCTGGGCTGTGTGTGCATGTGGCATTTTGTGCCTCTGTCAACAAAGAATTCCCGAAGCAGGAGGCACTCTTGCAAGTGTGGGCTCATGCAGTGGATCTGTGCTCACAGGAAGGCCCGCAGGCTGCTCAGGGCTGCTTGCCACTGGACATCTCGCTGGTACGAGAAAGGTAGAGAGGCCTGAGGTGCGCATGGAGGGGTTAATGGAGCTGTCTGTCAGGCGACCATTGCACTGGTGTCTCTCCCACACCTGCACAGCTGGGCACAGGGCCCAGTCCTTAGCAGGTGCCGATGTTCTCTTCATTAATTCAATTAATATATAGGTGATGGCAGGAATGATGAGACCAGTTGATGAATTCTTTGTTTTAAGGTAATTCATCCTGCTTTTATTTTGCTATCATAGACAATCGTTCAGCTCAGGCCCAAAACTTTATTAAGGTCGTTAGGAATGATGAGTGATCCCAGGAACGTCAGGGAAATGCTCCCTGCCGATCCCGTTTTCTCATCAATAAATTGTGTACGTTGTTTGTGTGTTTGGCACGAGGGAGAAAGGCCACCCTTTGTATTGCAGTGGCTGGTAATCTAATTTTCCAGCCCAAAGAATAGTCTCCGTGATCTAATTCTCAATCTACTACAGGATTGAGATGAAGACCAAATCATCTTAGAGGATCTAATAATCTCGTTTCGATCGACCAGTTTCTTAGGCAGTATCCTTTGGTTGAGACTTTTCAGATAAGTAAAGGAAATTAGGTTGAAAGCGAAATGCGTCTTTCTAAAATGTGGCCTGCGCCCTGCCTGTTCAGCCCGGGGCAGCTTGGCTGCCTCTCCTGGGGGCGTTTGGGGCCCAGGGAGGGGCTTTTACTGGATGGTGGCAAAGCCCGCTGCTCCGCGGCTCAGTGAATAAAACGCTGTGATTTCTCCCATTGACTGCCCGAAATAAAATAATCTATGATGCATGAACAACTCTAAATGAAATAATAATATCCTTAGCAGTGAAAAACGGATTGGTAATACAGTAATTGAGCAGATTTATTGCCATCTCCTTGAGCTAGCCTGCTGAAACAGCCGGCTATTTTATTTAATCTCATATCAGAGGAATTACTGGCTGGTAATCCATTGTTAAACATCATTTAGAATGATGGATGAAAATGTCAGCTTTTCCAACATAATCAATTCATATCTCATTAGCACGTATTATTTATGATTCTCATAATGGGACCTGCAGGGGTCTCCGGGGGGAGATGGAGACCTCAGCTGTTGTCGAAATGAGATGAGATATACTGTAGCTTATGAGTTAATAACTGCATATAAAAAATACTTCTCCACAGTATTGATTGTTCCTACCATTTTGCGAATGGATTGAGTGACTAGGCTTCCCCCATCACTGCGTGCGGCTGTGGATTCTGTATCGGGCAGCCCTTCTGCATATGCTTTCTAGGGCTAATAATTCAGCTCAAAACATTTTCAAAATAATAATTTAGCTCAAAATATTTTTAAGATAATAAAATAATTTAGGGGAAGTTTCCCATACCCTAGGAAAGCCAGCCCTTGAATGGCAAGTACCCAGAAACCCCTTGCCGCCGAGTGGCTACTGTTAAGCATGGGGGCCCTTCTTCTCCCCCTCTCTACCTATGAAGATAAATCGACGTATTTCTTCCGCTTCAGCCCAGTTGCTTTGTAAGGATACTCTCTACCATGTGCTGCCTCCAAGACCAATGGAAAGCAAACCTTGATTCATGGACTTCACGCTGCGGATGGCGCCTCGGTAATCATGGTCACAGTGTCAACTGCTGCCTCAATTAAACTACATTTGAGAATCATTTTATGCTTCAGCTCATAAACATCAATAAAGGAAAATGAGTAATAAATGACTGTCTAGAGTACAAAGGACCAGCTCATATTTCAGATGAAAATGAAGACAAAATGTAGCTTTTATTTGCCTGTGGAATTCCCATTAACTGCATCACTGACAAGAGAGAGCTGGATCAATAGCTGGCCGGCCACAGAAAACCGTTTCTGGCTGTTCAGCAGCCAATGCCAAAGGAAAACTGTCATATTGTGATCTTTATCAGGTCATCTTCATTACACCAGACCCGTGATGTATGTATATGCCGGTCAGCTAGGGGCGCTTCTAATTCCTGCTCCTATTTGTGGTCTGTGTCTAGACCAATCACAAATTATTTGTTTACGGTGATGAAAAATCTTCAATGTTCATTCCTTTTATTCTTTTTATAGGTAATCCATATCTGGGAACTTTTTCTCAAGATGCCTTTATTCACTCAGGGTTTTTAAGAAAGTGTTATATCAAATGTTACCTTCCTGGCCCCCTGAGTGAAGACGAACCCTCCAGGACTGTGCTGGGCTTGAAAGAGCAATTTTTAAGCTCCTTCTCCAAGTTCTTGAAGGCAAGCTGCTTTCTTTGTGAGTTTCTGTTCTCCCTTTAATTGAACAGAAAGTGCTGCTGGCCATGAGGGATAGAAATAAATGCTTCATATGACATGCAAATACAGCAAAACTGGTTTCTTTTGCATTCTGTGTGCCTGCAAGAAAGAAAGCAAATGCATTCTATTAAGTCAGAAATAGGGTCAGCCATTTCGGGAAGAACCCTTTTACGAGAAAGCCATGCTGGTGTGAAGGAATTCCACGCTGCTCATCAGAATCGGTCCAGTCAAACGGCACCCCAGGAAGCACCCCATGGAAAGAGGAGTTGAAGAGGGAAAAAGGTGGAGGAAAAAAGCAGGACATTCCTTAGGAAAGACCAAAGGGTAGGCGAGAATCAAGTTATTAATAGTTGCATGGATAGCAAGTCTAACATTTCCCATTTACTGAAGACCTTTGATCCTGACAGATCCCGATGTGCTTTTCAATTGTCATTACATCCTTAAAAATCTTTCAAAGGGAAATTAAACTGGAAGGCCTCCCATTCAGATTTCTCACTAACTTAGATTTCATGAACTGGACTGGGTGACGTCTCAGGCCTGGTAGACCCATCTGAAGGATGTTTGCCAGTCTTATTTTTTACTTCTGGAGGGTACTGTTTTTCAGTATTAAAACGCCCTTTTTTGTATCTCCTCTCTTCTTTTTTTTTTCATCATTAATGACCAAATTTCATCTCACCAAACTAATAAAAATTTGACACTACTGTCAAATTTCTCCTACAATGTGAAATGTATTCACTTCCTTTTGAAAGTGAGATTCTGAAAGGAATGTAGAAGAGATATTAGCTTAAAATGTAATTTCTGTAAGAAAAATACTTAGTGGTCTTTTAAATCATATATTTACCAAGATATTTGCCAACAAAGAATCCTCGTAAGGACTCTCTCAAAGCTTTCATTCTTCTCATGCCCCGTAGTTTTGGTCACCAGCTCTATTTATTTTTCAGGTGTCAGTGATATAAGAATGGTGGTGGAAGTGATGTCTGGATACTGTGTCACTTCCTCTGCAATCTTAGAAAAGAGATTCAGTCATTAGAAAAGAGCAACTTAAGTCAATTTTGAAATGTAGTCTCAGGACCCTCAGAAGACCCACAAGAATGACTCTTATGGCTTTTCTTGGCTTTCTTTTTATGCAGGAAGAGAAATCAGTAAATAAAGCTTTGTGCCGCAGAACCCATATCCCACCTGCCATATTAATTATTTCAGAAGGCCAATTAATTAATTATTAATTACTTATTTAGAATTAATTATTTCAGAACTAGAAGAGAGTAAGCAAATGGATAAGTGGGCTTTAAAGGTCCTTTTATTCTTTGCCATTCATGCATTCATCCTTTGTTCATAAGAAAAATGAATAAATCTAATCATGCTTATTAGATTCAAATGGGATCTTGGGGAGTTTCAATGGCCTGTTTTCTCCATCATTGTTTTTGGAAAAGAGATTTATCAATTAGCTTAATATTCAACAAATAGAACATTTGATTGTCAAAAGCAGTCAATGAAGCCAAAGACGAAAAGCAACTAAAACCCTCAAACATTGCTCGTGAGAATATAAAATGGTGGAGTTACTTTGAAGAGCAGTTTGGCAGTTTCTCAGAATGTTAAACATAGAGTCAGCATCTGACCCAGCAATCCCGCTCCTGGGTACATGCCCAAGAGAAACGGAAGCACGTCCACACAAAAGGCTTGCTCATAGCAGCATTATTCACAATGGCCCCAAAGTGGAAACAAACCAAATGTCTGTCCGCTGACGACTGGATAAAGAAAATGTGGTAGATCCATACAATGGAACAGTATTCAGCAACAAAAAGGAATGAGGTACCTATGCACACCACAATGTGGTGAACCTTGAAAACATTACAGCAAGTGGAAAAAACTAGCCAACAAAGGCCAAATATTGTGTTGTTCCATTTACATGAAATGTCCAGAATAGGAAAATCATAAGGACAGAAAGGGAGTTAGTGGTTGCCTGGGGCAAGAGGGAAGGGGAAATGGAGAGGGGTGGTTAACAGATAATGTGTTTTCTTTAGGGAGTGATAAAAATGTTCTAGAATTACTCTGGGAATGTACTGACAATCAAGAAACTGTACACTTTAAGTGAGTGAATTTTATGGTATATGAACTATATCTCAATAAAGCTGTAAGGAAAAGAAACTGAGGGTAAAATAGGAGATTTGAATGGCACAAACAGATGTAACATCAATGAACACTAATAACCTTTAGCGCTAGTAGAGGTGTTTCTCAGGTACTTTTCCATCTTAACACTACATATTATAGGAAAAATGTTCCCGGAGCCCCCCAAATTCAGGATTCACAGTTAAACAATCAGTCAGCTGGTCAATTAGTTAGCCAACAGGTGATATCTATTGAGCTCCCACTGAGTACATAAAACTCAGATGGGGAATTCACAAGACAGCACATAATAGTGACTGATTATGATTAATCCATGTAGTTAATATACTACGGAAAGCAGAGGAAACTCACCCAACACACTACCTCTTCATTGTTGGTAATAATACGGCTTCGTGGAAGTCCAAAGCAAAGCCTTCTTGGGGAATGATGGGGGTGCTCCCACCAGGAAGGAGAAAATTGAGGTTCAGTGCGAGCAGGCAGGAGTAGAAAAACCCATGTCCTAGAGCCCACATTGAGTAGAGGTGATAAAAATACTCTGCTGAGCTATTTGCATCTAATTAAATTAACTTTCATTCATGTTATTTCAGTAAATGAGCACCTAATAAACATCTGCTCTGTGCAAAGCCCTGTGCTGAATATTATGAGAAATAAGCACATTTTTACTGGGCCTCGTAGAAGTTTATGATTTGGCTGGAGTTTATGATTATCACTCACCATAATGTGTTGAGTGGAGGAAGCAGTCTCGGTTCTGGACAGAAGCTCTGCCTATGCCCCTTATTGGTTGTTCCAATAGGATTTAGAGACTAAACTTCTGTGAGCACTAATTTCCTCATTATTTACAAAGTGAAGCTAATGTTATCTATCCTGCTTATCCCTGTAGAATCAGTCTCATGGTCAAATGAGATAATGCATAAGGATTCATTTTGTGGGAGAAACAAAATATGCAGTCAGAGGCATTTTCTTTGGATTCTAGTGATAAAATGGCTTTCAGGAGGGTGATAAGAGACGTGATTGTAACATGAAGAATGGTAAGATTTTTCTAGCTAAAGAAAATAGTCTATGCACAGAGGAGGTGCCTTAGTCCATTTGAGCTGCCATAACAAAATACCATAAACTGGGTAGATTATGAACGACAGCGTCACAGTTCTGGAAGCTGGAAGTCCAAGATCAAGGCGCTGGCGGATTCAACGTCTGATGAGGGCCTAATTCTTGGTTCATAGAACGCTGTCTTCTTGCCAAAGGGTCTCTTTTATAAGGGTACTAATCCCATTCCTGAGGGCTCCACCCTCAAGACCTAGGCACTCCTAAAGGCCCTACCTCCTAATACCATCACATTGGGGGTTAGGATTTCAGCATTTAAATTTTGGGGACACAAATATTCAGACCACAGCAGGAGAGTGAGGATGTCAGGAGCAAAAGTAAGAATGCAGGAGGCACAGAGGTGTTTCAGATATTAGACAGCTTTTGCTATGAAACAACCAAATTTCAGTAGCATACAATTCTAAGGATTTATTTCATGCTCACTTATCAGACGGGTCAGCTGGTGTCACTCCACTTTGTAAGTCGCGTCCTGGACTCTGTGTTTGGATTGAAGCTAGTAGCTGGGCAAGTATTTCCTTTTCATGGCAAAGGGAGAAGTTCAAGAAGGTAAGCCCAACCATGGAAATACACTTCCAATCTCTGCTTCTGCATCTGTATCTGCTAATATCCCAATGGCCACATCAAGTGCACGGCCGAGCCTAAAATACATTCTGCCGCCATGGTACCAAGGCCATCATTTCAACCATAATGCTTTTATAGAGGAATAAAGAATTAGGAACAATTATTCTATCTGGCACAACTGCCTTGACAGAGGGAAGGTTAACATAGGGACTATTAAACATACTGCCCATAGGTAGTTTAAAAGTAGATACTGAAAAGCATTTAGTGTCTGAAAAAATAATGAAAACTTGATTTGGTAAAAATTGAGTTGCTGGAGATTTTCAAATAGCAGTTGGCTTTAGAGGACGTGTCCAGTTAACCAGAAAGATGATCTATATCCCACTAGAACAGGTTTTCACTGAATTATCCAGGTCCTTAATCTTCCCAGGCTACCATCTCTTTTTTCTGCATAACCCAGACCACCAGTTGATTATCCTTGCGTTGCTCAAGTGCCCCCTAATTTTACCTGAATCTATCTATTCATTAGACTCACACAGAAAAACTCCAATGCAAGATTAATATAATAGTTGTGAATCTCCACACAGGCATTCTATTAGTTTTCTATTGCAGCTGTAACAAATTACTACAAACTTAGCAATGCAAAATATAAATTTACTACCTTCCATTTTTGCGTGTCAGAAGTCCAGCATGGAGTGATGGATTCTCTGCTCAGGGTCTTACAAGGCCAAAGTCACCGTGTAGCCAGACTGGACACAAATCTGTGATCTCCGAGGGAGAATGTGCCTCTGGGCTCATTCAGTCTGTAGGAAGTATTTGCTTCCATATGGTTGTAGGACTCTGGTCAACTGGGTTCATCTTCAGCTTCTAGAGTCTCCTGAATTCTTTGGTTTATGGTCTCCTCCGCCTTGAAGCCAGTATCAAGTCTGTCTCGTGCTTCAAATCTCATTGACTTCTCCTTCTGCTGCATCTCTCTGAGTTTCTTTTCTGTCTCTACTTTTAAAGATTTGTATTGGGCCCGCTCACATAATCCAGGTTACATTGGACCCACTCCCATAATCCAGCATAATGTCTATTTTAAAGTCAACTGATAATAACCTCAATTATATCTCCAAAGTCCCTTTTGTCCTATAACGTGACCTTTTCACAGGGGTGGTATCTCATCACACTGAGGGATTAGGGTGGAGCCTCTTCCTGAAGGCCCTGGTTCTGCCTCCCACAGCAATGGACTGGCCTCCTGCTGGACAGCATCCTGGACCATGTACAATCTGGACCACCTATGAATTCGCTCATCCCTGTCAATGAGCTTTCAATTTTAGCTTTAATTCTTTCAGTGTCCTTGCTTGGTTAGCTCACTCATTTCTCTCAGAATTAATCCAAAATCTCAACACTCTAGAAGCCCCTTATACAACCTCTCCATCATTCATTTTCAGATAACAGTTTGCCTTTTACTTAATTGAGGGAAGTGAAGCCATCAAGCAATCATTTGTTCAAACTCCCACCTACCTCTCCCCGACAAATGGACCTGGATCCAGAACGCCCACCTTCTCTTCTCTGTATTCAGAAGGTAAATGTACTACTTTCACTGCAAGGCTGTCCCTTTCTCTGTGCCCTTCCTCTCATGTCTTCCAAATCCAGGTCCTAAAAAGACTCTCTCTAAAGACTTTCTCTCTAAACTCTTCTTATCTGTTATCGATATTGACTTTTCCCTCTGGCTCCTTGATTTCAACCTGTATATTGAAATCCCTCCTTCCTATCTTCATAGAAAATCCTGTCACAGAGTGCACAGTACTCCAGCCACCAACCTCTCTCCTCCTTTTTCCATCCAAACTTCCCCACAGCTGAGCTCATTCATTTCTCAGGCTCCCTTAACCTGATTTTCAACTCCACCACTTGACTAGATTTATTCCCACCATGTTGGTCAACTACTCCCTAATAGTTAACTCTGAAATGTCATTTCTCATTATTTCCTTAGTTCATTGTCTATGGCTTGATATTGATCATCTTTCATTGTGACGCTACTTTCTTGACCTCAGGTCTACCATGGTCCCTTGATTTTCCTCCCATCACCTCTTCTGCCCTGTGATCTCCTCCTACTGGATGCTCTCCTTGGGTGAGCTGGTCCACTCACCCACTCTCATGGAGTCTGTCTTCCCCAATTTGGTGACTGCTCACAGACTCAGCTCAGACCCTCCTACGAGGATCAGACTCCTCCACCTATTTAATGGCTTGTCACAGTTACTTGCTACAGCTACTTCAAACTCAACAAATTCAATCTGAACATACATTTTCCTTTTGATGAGCTCTTTATCCCTCCACATTTGTCTTGTCCCCTCCACTCTTCTTGGTTGGCCTCTATGATTTACCTATTCCCTCAAACTTGAAAACTGCCATTTGTAATCAATTTTTCATCCCGTATAGCCATTAATAGCTAAATCTTCCAAGTTTTACTCTCTGAATTTTTAACCAGGCCATCTTGTTATTTCTCTCCCTAGGGCCCCATCCCAGTTGAAGACTTTATCAACTCAGGGATTCCTAAACCAGCCCCCAAATAGCCAGGAGTATCCATGTTGGTGAGAATCTGTCATCTCACTCTGCAGCTGTCCTCCAAGGTTCCCTACCTCTCACCAGTTGAGGCGCAGACCCATGGTCAAGGTCTTACATGAATTACTTTATGCTGTCCTCTCCATCCTCATGTCTTTTACTCTCTGCTATTCACTTTCAATTTCCATTATATAAAACATAACCTTGCTGTCATTTCTTGGCATGTTGTGCTATTCTTAACTTCCATATGTATAATTTGGATTATATGAGAAAAGGTTGCCTCTCTACCTCTATTATGTACCCCCACCATCTCCCTTCTCCAAGTGACTGATTCACAGTTTTCCTTTTGGACATAGCACCATCATCACTTCCTTCACACTGGTGTCAAGCTGGAAGAGGTGCCCTTCCCTGAATTCTCATTGAGTATATTGTATCCTTGGATTTACCATGTTTATTCTCCTGATCTGCTCACTCTCCTAATGGACAATAGATGGTGAATTCTTCCAAAATAGTACTCAAGTCATTTGTGAGGTCATTAGTGAGGTGAGTGAAATGAATTAAAATGTAGGTTGAAATATAACGATAGGATGCACTCTGGAATCATATGATGTTATAAACCAATGTTTCCTCAATAAAAAAAGTGCAGATCGAAGGACAAACATTTAAGACAATGGAGGTATGACACGCTGGCATGCAGCATGCTGCAGTATGAACAAAATCTTTAAATAAGCCACGAGGAGGGGATTGAACATGCCATGAACCGTGGTGTGGGCTGAGGCTTAGATTGGTAATGTCCCAGGTGCCCAGCACACTGCCTGGGCTTAGCAGGTGCTCCACAAAAGCCAGTTTATTTCCTCTTCCTCCTCTTGCTGTGGTTCAAAAACTACCCAAAGCTGTGTTTCCTTGGCAGTAGAAATATACCTCTTTCTGAAACACGAGCCACAAATGTATAAATGTTGGCCTTTTCTTCAGTTAG
This sequence comes from Equus quagga, assembly GCF_021613505.1. Taxonomy (NCBI): domain Eukaryota; kingdom Metazoa; phylum Chordata; class Mammalia; order Perissodactyla; family Equidae; genus Equus; species Equus quagga. Next base: position 2,357,656 of record NC_060275.1, read on the forward strand.
TTTTGCAGATCATATTATGGCTACCCAAGAATGAAGAGTGCAGACCTGCACTGAGTAAAATTTAGATTAGAAGCAAACAAAAACCCTAACTAGAAAATGAATATTTATTGCTGCATCTCAGTGTGAAATAATTTTATAAGAATATATTCTAAACTAATATTGGATCTTATGAAATAATAAAACAATAAATTTGTCTGCATACATCTGGATTCAGATTTCACAAAATTTATTGAGTGCCCTGTATCAACTTTGACCTCACTACTAAAACTAGAATATAATGTCTATAACTATAGATAGAGACGTACTGATATAGCTATGCTGAAATGTTAATATATAGAGAGAGATATAGATATAGATTGAGAAATAGATGTATAGATATACAGCATATAGATATACAGATATAGGTATATCGATATAGAAATGTAGATCTATAGGTACATGGACAAAATGTAAGTGGATTGTTTTGGATTCTGTGCCTTGGATTAAATCTGAATGATGACAGAAATATTTTTACCTAATTTGAGATGGTTAAAATGCTAGGAAACTACAAGATACAAGGTGGAGAAAAAAATGGTTCAAAACAGTTATTTAACAAAAGTGTCATCCAAAAGAACTTTAAATGGAAACAAATTTTGGTGAAACACAAAAGGAATTTAGCTGGGTCTTGCATCCTTTATTACTATTAGAGTTGTTGTCTCTATGCGGATCCCCCTTAAGTTGTTCCTATATTGCATGACTCAGTGAAGAGTTCAGGTCAGCATATTCTTTTAATCACACCTCTACATAAAGGAAAGAAAATGCTTATTTTCACTGCTAAAGGAGGCTTTGTAGGTAGATCCAGCCTAAGGGACCACCTGGTTGATTAACTGATAACCCTCCACCCCTGAGGGACGCACTGGGGATCGCAGGGAGAGTGCTTCACTTGCGGAAGAGGAAGCCACATTGCTTTACTTATCTGGGTGCAATAGACCAATGACTCTTTACCCATGAGGGAAATAAACGGACACATGCTATTTTAATTCTGGAGAGTACCTAACTTAGAATAGTCAGTAATATTCTCACTTTTCATTTACAAAGACGACCCAGGTCCCTAATTTTTACTACAGGTCCTTAATAGATTTCCCATAGTGAACACCAGAATGGATAGTGTGGGGCTGTGTTCCCTCATGTTGACCACAAGACAGTCATCAGCATGGCGGAAACAGTTAGATGGAATCTCAAGGGTTCATTCAGAGGGAATAACGCCACATTTGGGAAGCTAATTACAAGAAAAACAAACAAACCTTGTCCAAGTTATTCTACTGAGTCAAATGTGAGAGAAGAATGAAACTTACAGAAGCCCTGGAATTCAGATCTCAAGTTCAGACACAAATGACCAAAGCCACTGGACAGAGCCAAAGATTTCTAAGGGTAGAAGATCGAGACCTAATCAGAGATCAATGATAGTCCTAAAGATTGTAGCAAACCCAACCACACATTCCCACACCGCTGGGAGATTGGGATAGTGTTATCCTTATCACTGTCCAGTTAGAATAATTGTCTATCTCTTTGTTTTTTAAGAGAATGGCATAGTTTTCATAGCCATAAATAATAGGAAACCTCATTAACTAATTATATACATATATATTTCCACCCATTTCTATCTTTCAAAATAAATTATGAAGTTTTATTTATATAGAAATTTAAGGCATAGCCCAGTTCCAGAAACAAAATAGCTACTCAGCAAGCATAGTTCTTGAATTAGTGATTGTAAAAATAAGACAACAGCTACTTCTTCAGAAAGCACACTCAAAATTCTTATATTTCCAACTTCAGATAAATATGAAGAACTGACATGATGGTCGTGGGGTTCAGTTCCATGACTGGTATTGCATGTTATGTGTTATCTGCAAGGCACCACATCAACCACTTTCTGATGATGCCTTCAGGAGGCCTATCAAGAACTAAGAGATGAGACAAAGCTTACATACAGATTATTATTTTGGAAGGTAGTGTGGACACTAGGCAGCATTGGGCAGCCCAGATGTAGAACTTTTCCCTATCATCATAGAAAGTGCTATGGGAGAGTGCTGATTTGGAGCTTCACCTTGGTAAGAATGGGCACACACACAATGTGTGTTTACAATGTCGACTTCCCAAAGAAAGGTCAATAGTGGGATGATGAACATTTCTGCAATGGAAAAAGAATAGTTACCTTAACCTCTAAAGTGGGACAGGTTGATGTCCACATATATATATACATATATTTTATATTCTGTAAGTCTTTAAAAATCACAATCATGTAGAACCCAGCCTTCAGCTCAAAATGCAGCAATGCAAGGTTCTAAGAATTGATCCTGCACAACCAGGGGCACTCACAACTACAACATACAATATGTACTGGGGGGCTTTGAGGAGAAGAAAAAAGAAAAAGAAGGTTGGCAACAGATATTAGCTCAGGTGCTGATCTTTAAAACAAGAAAGAAAGAAAGAAAGAAAGAAAACCTATCTTAAAAAAAAAAAAAAAAGAATTGATCCTACGTGCTCTTCTGGGTGGAGGAGAAACTGGCCCTACTTAGGGCATCACAGGCAAACGGCCAACGAACGAAGGCCACTGATAACGGAGGAATACAAAGGCAGAAAGGAGAAGACAATAAATATATTAAATATAGCATTTTAGTCATGCCTTCCTTCTAGTCCTTCAGCATAGAAGCTAAGGGTACTGGTAATTGCCTTAGGAGCAAAGAGCTATCAATAGCATCCACTGTGATGAGGCTGTTGGTCTGCTCACCAGGCTCTGTGTGGACAGAGGGCCTCAGGCCTGGAAGGGTCGCCTGCCCCTGCCTTGCCTTGGCCTTCTCCATGACAATGGCGCACCTGCCCCACTGGCTGCAGTTCTTGGAATCCACCAAGCTGTTCCTTGACTCCGGGCAGCTGCTCGAGCTATTGCCGTGGCCTTCTCCTCCCACTCTCTGTGGGGTTCTACCCTCTTCACTCTTCCTGTCCCATCTCAAACGTCATTCCTAGAAACCTTTCCTGCATCTGTGTGTATACTCCATTCTCCTTAGTGGGATGGATCATCACTGGCGCTTCCATGATGACCAGCGGGCTTGCATGTTCAAGGTCTGTTGTCCCAAGCAGACTGTAAGCTTCAGAGCACACGAGCCTCTGTCCCGTTTCTGTCCTCAGTGCCGAGCGTGGCGCATGGCACATGGCACATAGTGGGTGCTCCCTACACATTTGTTCTCAGAATAAAACAATTATATTCTGGATAAAGTTCTAGAGATAAAATGTTACAAGCATTTTATGTTTATTATTAATGCTAGTTATCCTTTTTTTGCCTCTCTGCTGCAAATCCTCCTTTCATTGGCTGCCCTGTGTAAAGGGAGCTGGGCCCCTTAAATGCTCTTCCTTTGCCAGCTGGCTCAGTGTCCAGCTTTGTCAGTGGAGGCTGCTGGAAAGGCATTCCAGGCAGGAGGGTTTTCCTTCGCGGCTCTGGCGTGCTCTCCGCAGGCTCCTGCGCTTTGGGCAGCAGCGGTGGTCAGCAGCACCCAGCCGCCAGTGGCTTCCTCTGGCACCAGCCTCGGGTAGTTTTGTAGTGGAGCGCCTCTGGTGGATTTCCAGCATGTTCTGGAGGGCAGATTTCCATCAACCTCCAGAGGGTGAATGTCTGAGAAGTTCTGCCAGCCTGGCACCACTGTGGCAACTCTGTCATTCAGTGAATCACCTGTACCTCCTTCCAAGGTCTGGGAGCAGCTCTGTCCCAGCCCTGGGGTAGTGGCTGCTCCTCACGTCTGATTCCCCATCTTCTCTGCACTTCTCTTCTCTTTCAACCAGCTTACCCCTGTCACTCCAACCTCCTATAGGGTTAAGCATTCTTTGTGTTAAACTTTCCCATAAACTACAGTGTGGGTTCTGTCTCCTGATTGGACTCAGACTGACGCAGTGTTTCCAAGTAAGATGCAGTTTTGCTGGTGCTCACGTATGTTCTTCTTAGACAGAATAAATGTCACGTATTCTGTCCCATAATATTTTTGATTCACGTTAATAAAGCGATGACATTTATTCTTGTTTGGATTTACGTCCTGGTGACCTCAATTTTGGCAAATGAGTGGGCAACAACCTGCCCATGACCTTCCCTGGAAGTCACACTGCTTCCCTGTGCATCCAGCCACACCATGGGGAACGATGCAGAAATGGACGTCAGACAGGCTTTTTCAGTGAAAACCTTGTTCCAGGCCTGCTGGGACCTGATGCCAGGTGTATAAACTACTTAGATGTAAACCCCTTTTTCTTAAAGTATGTTGAGTTCTAAATTTTTCGAAGCTCCTTAATGCACTTTAGTGAACATGAAATGTGTTTTATAATTATTCACTCTTTTTATATGGGGAGCAATGGTGAGAAACTTTTCAAAAAATATGTAGAAACCATAAATTTAAGTATATTTACAAAGGCAACAAAGATTGCCTGGGTACCAGGGGACTGTTTTTGCTCCCTTCTTCCTAGAAAGCAGATTGCTAGATGATGCTGGCTGTAAGATGTAAAGCTAAAAGAGACAATGCTAAATTCAATCTAGATGCACAGAATATTGGCATATGACTTCACCAAAGCTCAAATTTTCTAATTATTGGTTGAATATCTGCCATCAGAAACTCTGGTCTGCATAGAAAACCTGGCTTACTCCTAAAGTTTTGGGCGGCTCTGATGGTTTCAGACCTGCACTGCAGGATAAAGAAGTGGGGCCATGTCCAGTGGGCACCTAGGGACTGGGTGGGCTTGGGAACGCTGGCATGCACAGGGTGGATGTCAGAGAGAAGGTAAGAACACACACCCATCGCACAGTGCTGGGCAGGCCCCTGCAGTTACAATTGGGTCCAAGTTGCCTCTCCTTCAAAAATGAGAAACGAGGTTAAATATCAAGAGTTACCCTATAAGAATTTCAGTCTCATGATACTGTTTGAATCAGTGGAATAAGACATAAGTGAATTCTTAGAAAACTGTTGAGTTGGAGGCTAACGGTTAGCCAGATGGGGTATTATTATCCTAAAACTCTCAGCTTATGATGTAAACATACAGACTCTGAGGAAGTGCTGCTGAGTGCTGGCGTTCCTGGCCCATCATAAGAGCCATGTGACGTCTGTCACTACCTGGTTACATTAGCTATTCCACAGGGTTCCAGGAAAACTGATGGAGAGGATTGCTAGCATTGATTAACGTTCTGAAATCTCCCTGCCTATTGTTTACTGAACTGGTCAATTATCATTGGATTTCTCATTCTAAGTTGAAATGGAAAGTTAACAGAAATCAAGAAATTTTGTAAAGCATGCTACTAATGATTTTAAGAGGACTGATGTTTTAGTGTTACAAACTTACTGCGTACTCATTGCTTCTTGTAATAGGGACATATTTTTTTAATGAATGAATGTTGCTATTTCCATTTCAATCAATCAAAATCATCTCCCTTCCCTCTTTTTTATGAAATGAAACAGAATAGGAACAATATTAATACATTTGTTATCTTAAACTTATAATCACCTCTCTCAAAGTTAGAATATTTGATTGCCAATAAATGTTGATAGCCTAAGTTTTTTCTCTCTGATTTCATTAGCCAGATTTTAAAATATCTATTGAAAAAAATTCCATTTAATCACTTCAAATTTTAAAAACTGAAGTAACCAACAAACTACATTTATTGGTTTCAAAATAGAAAATCCATAAAATGGTTATTTTTCAGATAGGTAATGACACAGAGTAAAATTTCCTGCATGTTATACACTAGCAAAGAAACCATAGCTTATTTTAAAATATGCATAGCCCAGAAATGCCAAGATATAATAGAGAAGAAACACAGCAATCCAGAAATGGCAGTTAATACCTGGCTGTCATGGCTGAGCTTAACATGCATTTTAGGATCTGAGGGCAACAAAGGTGTGTTTGCCATGCATACCGGAAATGCTTGTAGTAGTTTCCAGTCTAGCTGAATACACTGTGACAAATGTCAAGGGATATTAAATATTTTGCAGATAATCTACAAAATTCGCAGTCCACCTGCGGGCTCTCATCAGTTTCAGGAACTGAACTTGCATTGATCGTGACTGGCCCCTGGAAGGAACAGGGTGTAACACCAAGGGGAGCCCAAATAATGTGCCCAGGGTTTTCAGTAGTTATAAAATTTGCTTTTGAGACCTACCATTTGAAAAACAAATCAGGGCTCTATTATCAATAAGTGGTGAGGTGGATGGAAGAGGGGAGCAGGAGGTGGATGTCCGGCGGTAACAGGACTGTGCCTACCGCATCACCACTAAGTGAGATGGATGGAGACTGCTAAACCCAAAGGAAACACAAATATGAAGTCCATAGTTCTACGATTTTGTTCCATATTATTTATAGAAGGAAACATGTCAACAGCATGATTTGTAGATGAAATCTCAGTTAAGAATCTTTTTATTTCCTGTGTAAATTCCCAGAATCAAAGGGAGATGCACACGTCTCTTAATCTTAGAATTCCTTTTATTTCATCATTGCTTATTTTCTATCAACACTTATTTTTTCATCTTTGCCTACTGTGGCCTAAAAGAGTCAACAAAAAGAACAATCTTAATCACTTTAAAAGATTCCAACAGAGTTGTAATTTGCCTTATAAACCACGTCACAGTGCCCCAGATTTACAGCAATGCGATCCTTAAATATACTGTATATCACTTTCCTGATGGTCATGCAATTAAGGATCTGGACACAAGGAACAACACACTACCAAAAAATAGTTCTCCAGAGGGAATTTGGTGTGTCAGGGAAGATAAGAATAATTTAGAATTCAGGTCAACATGATTTTAATGCTAAGTACCTGTGAAGATTAAGGCCCCAAATGTCCCATCTCTGTATAGGATCTTCACTCTGGTCAACAACGCAAGGAGAAAGGAAGGGAATAAAAAACAGAAAAAAAGACTTTAGTAAGAGAAAACGAAGGAGCGCTGCAGATTGAACAAAATATGATTCCTTAAACTATTTTATAAATAAGCGATTTTAACAATACAACATTACATAGCCACGAAACAGAAAATCCAATCACGATACCGCTTGTTAAACTCTATTCCACCCAATATTTTTGTAATTTGAGGCATTAGATTTGTGGATTGAAAGTTTAGAATTTTATCCAGACGCTGCATCCTATACGCAAGAAAATAAAATCGCATCTGTTAGTTTTATTACAAACCTCGCCTTTTACCTACTGAACTTACCTAGTTGCATCTTCTTGAAAATGTAATCCAAAGTATTTAATAGAGAAATTAAATTGCACAAAACTATTTACATTTCCAATAAGCCATTAATCTGAAAGGATTTTTATCCATATATTAGATATATTGTAGTACTTATCAAAAACATAATTTAAGTATTTTTGTGAAATTATTCGATCACTATCTTCATGAGTTCAGGGACAATGTTTGTTTATTAGGTTATTTCTAGCTTCTAATACAAGGACCAGAAAAAGGTAGATATACAATATAGATTTGCTGAATAAATGAATGGATAAATGAATCTTCACATTCTTTCTCCAAATCTTTTAAATCTCATTTTGCCATAATCCTCTTCTTTAATATAATTATATTATCATATTATATTATACAACGTATCCTGTACTGTATAATATAATATGTTATATGTTGTGCATATGTAAATGTATTAATATGCATATGGATTTGCGTGGACATATTTATGTGTATATAGTATATATAGACTATATATAAGTATTTATATGTATAGTATTTATATGTATATTATGATAGGCTTTTATATATCTATGTATATGTGTGTAAATTATCTATTATATTTTGTACATACTTGTATATATAATGTACTTAAAAAATTAGGCATTTGCAAAACTCACAGGTATAGGAGCGGTCACATAGCCAAAAGAGTATGAAAAACTATCAAGCAAGACAGTTCATAGTCAATAATTCTGTTCTTTAGACCACCCAGGCTGGAAGGAATTCACACGGTCAACGAAAAATTTGAACAATCCAAGGAATCAGAGACCTCCGCCATCCAGCGGGGACCTCCATAGCCAAAGGACAATGCAAAGTCCATATGAAGTCTAGAAAGTTTCTAAGCCTTCTGTTTTCTCTCGAAAATGCTGCATTAGTGAATTGTGTAGTTAAATGTGAGCGCAGGAGTAGAAGCACCGTGGCTGAAACAGGAGTCCCGGACCACCTGAGCAAGGAGGCCACAGTGTGAAGACTCTCCACACTGTCATGCAGGGCCTCACTCAAGTGCCAGAGATGAGAGCCACTCCGTGCGTGACGTCCCTCACTCCCCCTTCCTTCATATTACTGCTCCTCCACTGTATGCCAGCCACTGCGTTAGGCACAAGAGGTTGGAACAACAGTAACAAAACTGTCCTCTTTCCTTCATTTGCTCTGATTCTTCTGCACACTAAACCAGTAACCTCTTTAAGGTTAAAGGAGCTTGCACTTTTATGCAGATCGATCCTGTAAGAATTCACTGGAAATTACTATCAAAATTATTTTGCTTAGTTCGATTTTTTTTATTACTGTTAAACCCCAGTAGGTGCATCTAAGACTTAGAATTTGTTAACGTATTTTTTATAACAGAAGCTAACCCAAAGGCTTCTATTTTGTCTTTAAATTGTTTTTATACTTTACATCATTTTAATGCTCAAAACATTGAAATATTCCATTGAAGCACAAATTATTGTTAGATTTCAAAAGAGCCAAAGCTTATTCCATTTTGACTGGAATTACGTCTGGCAAAAATATGATACCTGATATTTATTTGTGAAGAAAATAGTGAATCTGTGAACAAATGTCCTTTTTAGATGAGATCATTGAGACAGAGCGAAAATGCAGGACATTCTAGAGATCAAAAGACCGGCAGATTCCCGAACTCCGCATCACTTCACTTGCACACAATGCCTGTTACTGTCATCCGGCTTGTTCAAAACAAGGCATTGTTTGAAGCATTTTGCTTTGAAAAATTTTCTGTTTCTCCATTCTCTGTTTACCAAGAAACTGGAAAAGCTGATAAATACATAGGAGAGAGAAGGCAGGAGATGAGGACGGCAAGAACTTGAGGCAAGAAGGGGCCACGGGCATCTCGGGGGTTTAGAGGCGTGTTCTGAGATGGAGCTGAATCACATGTGGGTGTGTTACCCTTATTACATCCTGGGCCACTTACGTATCTCGTGGCGATCTGATCATCAGACTAGCCAGTTTGCCTTAGATAAAAAATAATTCCCACTTGGATTTAATTATTTATAATGGGCAATTGTAACTGACACTGAAAAGATATTGTTTATGAAAACAGATGTGTACAGTCAAAATATCCTAGAATATTGTACTTAGATGACTATTCTGGTAACAGCTATCTTGCACTCAATTATGTCTAAAGAAAATGTATCAAACATTGTAGAAAAACCCTTAGACATATATTTTCAACTTATTTCATTAAGCAAAGAGCATATTTAAGCAAAACTATGCCTCTATTTCAACAGGTAACTTAAGCATTGCAGTTTAGGTAATCAAATTTCACTTTTACTTATAGGACGTGCATCTTTAAATGTTTATGAACATAAATTATCGGTTTCATTTTTTCATATATAACTAATTCTCAGACAATATATGTTATTTCTGCTAAGGTGTAAAAATTAGGTTAGGATTTCTACAATGCAACTTCATTATTTTTTGAAACTCTGTGTTGGTTATATTACCTTAGTCATTAGAAGAAGTGATAAGGACAGATGGCTGCTATATTTTTATCCCATTTGAACACCTGTGGGATATTCAAAATATCAAAAATAATCTATGAGTAAAAAGATGAATATGAATAAAATTGTGATTTTTTTTAATAACTCATATGCTGCATAATTATGTTAGTAATTAGAAATAAGACTCCCGAGTTAAATCACATTTTGATAATTAAATTTATGTTATAAAAAATGCCATGGATTTAGCTCTGCACAATTTTTATGGAATCATCCTGTCTGTCTCAATGTTGTTTTCTGAGAAAACCAAACTGACTAATTTCGGCCATCTCAAATGGAGTCACAGGCCCCAGGCCTCTACGTCGGTGCAATGCTGCCACCAAATGGTAGAACTCACTACACATAGTCAATTAATAACGTGCTTTCAGAAAGACTAATTTCTCATATAAAGGGATATTTGAAGTCCAAAGATACTGATGCATACACCCACACACGTTTGTGTGTACACATGCTTTGTCTTCAACAGAGAGAAGACAATCAGAGTAATGAAGACGCATCCCCTTGCGTGTGTTAGCTGACAAGAAAGGCAACATTTGAGTGGGTTAGGTATTTACCGTGTAGGCACATATAACGCTAGCATCTTCTTGAATGAAAACAGTAGAAGCTAAAATTGAGAACACATCAGTTGCCACTAAAATGGCACTAAAACAGATTTATAGGAAAATTCACTATTCAGAGTTCTACCCTCTACTGCTTCAGGCAGAAACCTAGTGTAGAAGCTGTGAGTAAAGATAACAAAAGCAATAATATCCTTAATTAGGACAGAAATAAATTGTTGTTTGTAATGTAGAATATACTTAGAAAATCATTTTAGAGATTTTCTCCATCATCCACTGCCAAGTTGGTTAGTTTCGGCCCGACAGATGGGTAAGCTTAGGTATTTGAATTCTTGCAGTCGTCCTGAAAGCTTTTGTGTTTCAAAGCTGGTTACATTGTTCAAGACCCATTCACGACAGCAGACCAAAGGCTCCAATTATTCTGGTTACATTTATGAAAGTAAAGACTTAAAAATAATACTTAATGAAGATGGACAATAATTTATGTAATTGTGAAGAAAAGATAAACTTAACCTGCTTTTAAAAAATAGTAATAGAACGATTGTTAATACCGAGGCTCCTTTTTCTTCACATTTTAGAATTTATTTCCATATAGAACAATCAATTTTTCATAGTCAAGAACCTTATTCATTAATTCTTTAATCTAAACAATGTGCATTTTATTAATTTAGTGACAAAACTCAAAAATATATCAATGATTGGTAGCCCAGATTTGGGAGGCTTTTAAGAAATAGGATGACTGTAAATGATATTATGATGAAAAATATATCTTTCAGTGGCCATAGAGACATATGTAGAAATATATATATTAGTGTTAAAATATATCTTCTTACATGTGGCCTATGTTTTCCAACATAAATATGTCTAATTTCCTAGTCAAAAATACAATATATGACATTAAAATTGACAGTAATATATTTAAAAAATATTTTATCTTATATAAACTTCAACACTATTCTTAAATTTTACAAAATAATAGTTTGCCATATATTTGCATAATTATATGTGTTCTATTTATTCCTACATGAGAATTAATGAATTGTTTTGATAAATGGTAAGTCTTGAGGTCTATTATTAGATATCAGATATTATAATTGTTACATTGAACACAGCATTGATTAATAAGAAAGTGTACTCTTTCTCAAAGGTTACAGTGTCAATCAAGATAGGCAACAGAATAAGTATTTTTCAGCAACAAAGAGGGACTATAAATCAAATTATTCTCAGCCTGTGATTTGTTCTGTCCTTCACTCTAAATTTCCTTTTTCGTGTGGATTTGAGTCAGCCCATAATGTTATTTTAATTTAGTTTTTTGTATGTAATACATGCTCCTGTCAGGTAAATGCACTTGTCATGATTGAATTCAATAGATGGTAATGACCTTTTATCTTTATTGCAAAGCTTTAGATCATAGAAGGCAGAGCTGGCTTGAGCTGCTCCAGATTGGGAACGGTTCTAATTGAAAGTCTTCATCAGTCTTTAATGACAGCATCATTATCCTTGTTGAATGCCTTCTTCCATTTGCCTTTCCCCTTTTAGAGCAATTTTTAGCCATTTCACTGATGCTGGTGGGTGTGAAGTTTAAGGAAATGGCGAGACCTGAGTTTCCTATCGTAAAACAGGTATAACGCCACCAAGCAGCTGCTCGGAACCACTTTCCTCCCATGGCGCCCACCTGAACCTCCTTCTCAAGGGACAGACTCAAGCCAGTTCTGGGAAAGACTCTCAGTGGTGCTGCCTGGGGAAGGGGTGTAACAATGGTACTGCACACGACGGAACCAAAGGGGCCAGCTTACGGCAGTGAAGTGACGATTTACAAAATGGTGATCAAAAGCAGACAACAGATTTGAAAACAAACACAAACATAACAAGAGTACTGCTTAGATTCCGAGAGAGTTTGATCTTTCTAATTCTAATTTTTAGTAAAACATGCAGACTTCATAAAATAATTAATATTAGTAAATGTGCAGTTATTTAATTATACACCTGTGTATTTGTATATATGTGTGCATATATTGGCATAGTTATGGCTGTACTAGACTGACATTTTAATCTAGGTAATATTTCTTTGATTTTTAAAGTAAAGACTAAAAGAAACTCTGATCAAAATATGTTCTAAGTATATAAATGTTCAGAAATATTCTTATAGCATTTATCTATCAATCATTGCTTAAGATTCATTCCAGTAATTATGCTAAAATGGCTATTTTCTTTGTATTTACAAATTGAAACACTTTTTAATCTTTATCAGTTTGAATTTCACTATTTCCACATTTGGCTACAATAAATATTTCTAGAAGCCCTGCTCCCGTGTGCACTATTGTGAATAATTCACGCAACAACAAGGGAGAGATTTTAATTGACAGCGATTAGTGAACTTTCTAAATCTGTAAAACTTCAACAGGCTTAAGCTTCCAATAAATGCCAGTGTCTATTTTTACACTCCAGCCTCTATTTAACAGAAAGCCAAGTGCATCAGCCTGCAGCTGCTGATGCTGCAAACGCCAAGAAGGGCTTTTGTCCCACCTACAGCCTAGTAGGAGGGCCATTTTGTACCGTGATTTCGAGATTGTTGTTTACGTTTTCTATTTTATATTCTCACAATAAGAAGGAAGAGTTGACGTGTTCCCGAGTGATATTCTGACGGCTGTCAGATTCTCATCACTGGGGCTGGTGTCATGAAGGAGTGGAGGAGGTCATGGAGTGAACAGTATTCTGTGGATCGAGTACACTTGCCTAAACAACAAGCTTGAAGTTTAATAGTGAGCAGCAGATTACCCAAGAAAATTTCCGCATAACGTATGTCCTCTGGGGAAGCTGAGTGTGGGAGAGACTGCATATGGGCGAGCCACGCTCAGTCCAAGGAGCTTTCTCTGGCAAAGATAGAATTGCCCTATAGATTCATGTTTTATTGTATATTTTAAAGTGTGCGTGCATTTGAGTTCAAAACTCTTTTAGTGGAAATCAGCAATACATTTTTTAATAGGCATAAATTAATCTGATAAAATTATTAATCATGTGAAAACTACTAGGAAAATTACAGAGCCCCATTCTTAAAATTTGAGGAGGTCATTGTTCATATTTTTAATCCCATGTTGTCAAACTTTAATTAAAAATATAGAAAAATATGAGGCTAGCCTGGTTGCATAGTGTAACTCATGTACTCCACTTCGGCAGCCCCAGGGTTCCCCAGTTCTGGTCCCAGGTGAGGACCTAGGCATCGCTTCTCAAGCCATGCTGTGATAGGCATCTCACATATAAAATAGAGGAAGATGGGCACAGACGTTAGCTCAGGGCCAATCTTCCTTAGCAAAAATAGGAGGATTGGCAGCAGATGTAAGCTCAGGACTAATCTTCCTAAAAAATGAATATTAGAGAGAGAGAGAAATAAATAACTCGGGATGAGATTCCTGATGAAAAGAGCAAGTTCACCAATTTCACTCTTAAACACACTCAGGGGATGATATGATCAGGAGTCATGGATTATATTTTATGATTATTAATTTGAAAAAATATCATATATTTGGAAAATTACAAGCAAAGTCGATTGGAAGACCATTCTGAAGAACACCGATTCATCTGCGACTTTTCTGCTAACTCAATGCTATTTTCATTTTAGAAATATAGGTGGATGCTGTAGAAATGTGCTTCTCTGCTTTTCAGAGCATGCACATTCCTTTTCTGCTCTTCCAACATGATTACTATTTGAAACCATTTAAAGAGGTAAACTACAACATTTCTCCGTTCAGACTACAAATACAAGCAAGAGCAAAGTAAAGAAGACAGCATTACACCTTTGAGCCAATTTTAAACTGTGGTTCCTTTTAGGTTTAATCTAATTGTATGAATGAGTTAGGTGTTCGTGTAAATTCTGTGCCAACCCTTTACACTGCCCCTTTAGGATCACTCAGCAGTGGTCCCAGCACGGGCTCCACAGTTCTCGCTCCATTCCCTCTCCAGGTGTCCCTCAGACTTCACTGAGCTCACGCCCTGCCTCTTCTGCTCGTGGCACACCAACGTGGATAACAAACTTGGCAGCAGACGCTCACAAGGGGCCACAGTCCAGGGCGGCTCCCTGCTTGTCCCGGACCTACGGCTGCCTCGGTATTGCACAACTAGAACCCAGAACCAGGGGAGCATCTAACAATGAACCTACCAACCTTGGCCTATGCTGCTGCTTTTCCAGTCTGCTTGGAAAGCCTGCATCCTGGTTTCTTGCCTTAATTCTACCCTCACACTCACACCCACTCTTAAGGTCTGATGATGCTCAGCATTAATCCTCATATGGGGTCTCGCATCTCCCACCTCACACTTCAGAATGTGATTGCCTGTGGCTGGCTGGGTTAACCCTTCCTCAGCTGAGGGCAGACTTCCCACAATAGGATCCATAAAATCCAAATCTTGGCTAGTCCACCTGCTGGGTCCTAAATTGGATTAATCAGTCTGCCCACAATCTGAAACTCAAGGTTTCCCATCTCCGATCATGGCCCCCTTAATTGACTCTTCTTATGAATCTATTCTGTTTTCACAGTGATCTCAAATTACCAAATCTAGCTCACTTCACGCAGCCTATTAGCCTCTTTATAGCTACATTTGACTCTCTGAGATAAAGGACGTATAAGTGCTTTATAAATTCTAAAGCACCAGCAGTAGTAGATTCTTCACCAATCGGACATTGCAAACAACTTAAAGCGTATTCTGGATAACCTCATAGGCTCTTGGGCCCCTTGACTCTTGTCCTGCTTGCTAAATCAATGCCCCGACAATCGGCCAGCAATTAGTATCTCAGTTCTCCTTTCCTGATCTGGACGACATTGCATGAAAAACCTGCCGCTGAATTCACCAGACACAGTGGTTCTCTAACTCACCTCTTTAAAAATTCTCCAACTCCGAGAAGCATTCCTGGTTTCCCGGCGCCAAGCCCTCTGCCTGGCGCCCAGCAGCTCTTTGCTGCACGTCAGGTCCTGGAGCACTTTTCCTGCAAGCCCACTTCCTGCCAGCCCACTCTCGTTCTTGGCTGAAGGCTTTCTCTACCCTGCCCAGATGCACAGGGAGCCATGTTGAACATCTATGATTATCCCGACTCTGTGTTCAAGTAAATCTAGGCACCGCTTAGGGTATTTAATCCTTTATCAGCCTTGTTTGAAGGATGACTGACTCTATTTCAAAGGCAAATACACTCATAAACATACCATCTCCTCTGCACGCTTCCATTCTTCCATTACCTGTACGATGCTGAGTCACTATTCCTCCAGGTCTTTCTCCGTCTTTCCCACCTTGTGTTTGCGTTCAAAGCTCTGTGTCTTCCAGACTGGAGGAAAAATACAGAAGTCCCTATTGATCCCTGCTGCTCCCTGTTACTCTTGCTCTTTCCTGATGAAGAGTTTTCTTAGACAAAAGGGTCATGTCCACTGTTTCCATTTACATACCACACAACGATCCTTAACTTCGTGCATTCTGGCCCTTGGTCTTTCTCTTAAAGTTTTCTCCCGGAGGTCACTAGAAATCATGTAGTGAGCAAGTTAACAGTCCCTCTCAGTGCTTATACCTCATGACTCCTCTACAGTCCTTGCATGTCAGGCCTCATGCCCTCCTGCAAGCATCTCCACACTGAGATGCTCTCATGTGTAAGACCTGTCGGCCAACAGCTGCTGTGCTTTCTTCCCTTCCTTCTTCAATTCTTCAGAAATTAGTGTTTCTCAAAGCTCATTTATTTACATTCTTCTCTTTCTTTGCAGGAGAGAAGTCGTTTATGCTGAAGATTTAAGCCATCACCTCAAAGCACGTGAGCGCCAAATCATCGTTCGCATTCCAATAGCTTTTCAGACCTGAGGAGAGAAGCTCCAGCTGAGAACAGAACACGGGAAACCCACAACTCAACATGGCAGAACTGAACTCTCTTGTCCTCAAGTCCAGCTTCCTTTCCCAATTTCACAATTTCAGAAAAAGTTTTGACTTCCTGTCAGCCACATTGGCCCAAACCTTCATCAGCTTTGATTCCTTTGTTTTCCATGTCCTTCTTCCTGCTCATCACCATGTGGATGGCTTCTTGACACAGTCTTCATGTGCCATTTCCTTCCCAAAGGGCAGTGATCGACCATGTTCAGTCTTTTATAGATCCCTACCTCTGCTATTTGAATAGCATAATAACTATTCTTCTAGTTCATTCTAAAGATAACTGAAAATTAATCTCACTTTATGTCACGGTGTGATCATGTAAGAATCTGGTTCCAAAAACCTGTAAAACTCACTTCTTACAAGGACCTTTTCAATAGCCTTGTTCATTCCCTCCCTTTGCAGATGAGAAGACTGAAGTCTGCTCAAGTTTAGCTGTTTTGCCTAAGAACACCTGTCACTATTTTCCTGGACATATTTTCCCTTTCTCTCTAGCTGTAGTTACTTGAGGACAGGAGCCGTGCCAGAGGACCCCATGACAGCCTTTACAATTCAGTGGAAACATTTTTAAGTGTTAGAATTTAAAGGGCAAATCCTACATGGTTACATCAAATCTGGGCAATGACACAGATTTTAGAAAAGCATATTTATCAGCTTGTGTTATTAGTCAAAGTGTCTACATATAATTAACATATAGTGAATTTTAACCAAAGGTTCTAAATCTTGTTTTTTGACTCCTAATTCTATGGATTAATTTCAGGATTTCTATAAGTCCTCCAAAACTATATTTGAAGTTTCTGTGTAGGTATATATTTCCTAAGGAAAGGGTCTGTTATCATCAACTATTTGGAAGGATATGTGAACCCACGATAATTAAGGATCCATTGATTATTAACATTTCTCATAAGGAAGAGAGGGTGTTTGGAGACAAATAGGATCCTTCATTCTCTAAGGAAACCCTCTGGCATGTGTCCTGCAGATCTTTACCTACCTCTGCAATTGCAAAGCCAAGGAGGACTGTTTGGGGTCGCCGAGCAGGGGTGACGCTAAAAACAATCGAAGTTAAAAGATAAAAGATGTGTGGCAAATTCCAAGGGAAGAAATCTGATAAAATTAAAGTGTAATAGACACTTCAAACTGTGTGATCTGACCTAATAAGTTATTAATAGGGAACCATTACTCCTCATACATTTTTTATTAGGAAGGCATTGCCTTTTTGTCAAGATTAGTGGATTATAAAATATTTGTGCTACACAATATAAATGACCCTGCCTATTAATAAGTCTCTAGAAAGATATGCTTAAATTGAATTACATTAGGAAGAGAAGTGCCAACAGAAAATTAGGCATAATTAATGGGAGCACATAAATAAACCAGAGATGGGGGAAAAGGACATTCTTCCCATTGATCATTTTGAGAATTAATCGCCAATATACTCTAATGACATACCAGCTATTACTGTTTGCATAAGGGCCCTTTCATAGAAGGTGAAATTCATCTAACTAGGAATATGTATTGTAATTTATAGCTGGAAGATAACTGGGTGCATCCGTTCCTCCAATTATAGGACATGATTTTGAAGAACTAAAGGCTCCCACTTAAAACACAATATTGCCACAAGCGCTCTTTATATTTTGTTTCACTCAAGCAAAAGGGTGGTTTTCCTTGACCAAACACTAGCTGCCCCCGGTGAGCGTGAGCGTGGAGTAAGACTGCACAGTCATGCCTGCCCAGTGTGGTCGTGTGGGCCATATCACTTTGTTATTTTCCATGGGCCAGAGCCAGCAATCCACTTAGTGCTGGGATGATCCGAGATACAGGAAACGATTTCTCACGTCTCATTCACATAATGGGTACCGTGAGTGGAGTTACCCAGCGGACGAACGCCCCAGATCATCCTCATTTGCAAACATATTTGAGGTTTCCTAGATGTCACGGACCACTTCCAACACGCTGTGAAGTCAAGAGTTTCATGTCCCTGTTTCAGACATGAAGTAGTCGCTATCTGTGAACATGTTAGGTATGAATCTTCGGGGCTGTCACATGCTGATTTTATCACTGTGTACATTATCATTTTTTTTGTTTAGAATCATCAGCACCATATAGTATGTCCTTCCTTTTGCTCACACTAAACAAGTCTAATTAAAAAATGCCTAACATCCCGGGGCTGGCCCCGTGGCCGAGTGGTTAAGTTCGCGCGCTCCGCTGCAGGCGGCCCAGTGTTTCGTTGGTTCGAATCCTGGGCGCGGACATGGCACTGCTCATCAAACCACGCTGAGGCAGCGTCCCACATGCCACAACTAGAAGGACCCACAACGAGGAATATACAACTATGTACCGGGGGGCTTTGGGGAGAAAAAGGAAAAAATAAAAAAAATCTTTAAAAAAAAAAAAAAATGCCTAACATCCCATTTAAAATAATTGCCAATGCAAAACGAATAAAGCTAATCAACCTCTTACTTGCTAGTCCATATTATTAATGCAGAACTAAGGCATTAAAGCAACGCTCAAGTCCAGGCAGAGCATGAGAGGAGCCACGGGGCTCTAAGGCCTTGATGCCTGTAAGACTAGTCCCTGGGGGGGCCCAGGTGCTGCAGGAGGCTGAGCAATATGCCACATGTGCAGAGAGGGGGAGCTCCAGATGGACCTCCCCATGGACATTCTCTGTCTGCCTTCTCTCTGTGGTTCAGGAGGAGGCATGCTTTAGTAACAGTTTGAGGTGGCTGCTTCAATAGAAGAGAATTCCTTAGTCATGTTCTCGCCATTCTTGGTAGGGTATGAGATGAAGCACTTTATGGTGGATAAGCAGTTCTACTAACTTCTACGCTGTGCCCTCTCCATCAGCCTTTTAGAAATATTGGCACTCCCGCCATGATGCCAAGGAGAAGGTTAGACGGAATGGGAAAAGTCACTCCAAAATAAAAAATGAAAAAGAAGCTAGTTGCTTTTACTGAGGCTGAGGGACAAAATAGCATTTTGGGGACAAAGATTAATTATAAAGATGGCTAGATATGCTTTGGAGAACACTGAAATTTTTCATTCTAGTGTGACATAATTGCATTTCTTGACCGTAGAAGCTTTATCTTTTTGTTTTAAATTTATTAATTTGTTTCACATTTTACTTTCTTATATTTTCTCTCAATAGTCCTGGACAATGCCCTGGCGCTGGGTCTGTGACTAGGAAAGTCAGGGTGGAATTACAACAGCTCTCATGCTTGGTCTTTCCCAGGGGCCCTTGGAAATCTAAAAGGGGGGCTTGTTACGTGACCAGAGTTATAGCCCAGCTTTGTGATCAGTTACCTTGCCCTAGAAAATTCCCTTCGCCTCTCTGGACCTCCTTTTCCTTCTATGAGAAGTAGGGAGATGGGTGCTATTATTCTACTCAGTTCTAAAATTGACTTATCTAATTTTAGCCTCAGCCTTAAGTGTTCTTGGAGGGGTTAATGAAGGGAATGCATGCCTAGGAGCCCCACAAGGAGAGGTCAAAATAAATGGATGTGTACAGATGTACATCTGTGCACTGTGAAAGATGCTCTGAAAGACGAGCAGGGATCTTGGTGAGTAGAATGCGCTTGGGTGCAGCTGGTTCCCGTGCCTCACACAACTGAGGGGCGTACAGTGCCCACCCAGCCCACAGGGGCCTCTCAGGCTAATGCTGGCCAGGGACTGCACCTGCTGCCAGTGCCCTGTCCTGGTCCTTTAAGCAAATCTGCACCCACACTCATACAGCTAAGTACACTGCCTGTGCAAGTGCACTAACGTGAGTGTTCTTCATCATTTGCAGGCAATTCAGTGGGCTGGAGGGTGGGAAGGCACCCCAGTGTCCATCAGGCAATCCAGCTGAACTGTGTCTCTTTACTGTCGAGCAAAACACGGGTGAGGGCGTGATCTCCCTCCCTGAGGATAAGGCCGTGAGAGCAAAGAAGACAGATTCATGAATTGTGATTCTAAACGAAACGAGCCACACCAATCCACGGAAATCTGCTCTTGGTCATCCTGTAACGTTTTTTTCTATAATTCTGCATCAATATTAACTTTGTGTTTGAGGAATTTTGATTAGAACTTGGAAACAGTAAGGACGTCTGGTGAAGTCAACCTTGTGGATCCTCGTGGTGCCACGTTCTGAGTCCATCCACCAGCTTGAGGAAGACCCCGTCTGGCACCCGCCGAGGGCAGGGCAGTGCAGGGAGGTCTTCCTGGCTGGGCGGAGGTGGTCTGTAACTTGGAAGGGCGTTCACAGCTTCAGCAAAGCAAGGGAAGAAGTGAAACAGAACCCATAAAATCCAGTTGCGATTAGTGTTCAGCAGAGGTCAAATGATCTGTGGAATTGGAAAACCTTGAACAAAGGTCCTGAATGTTCACGCTAAAAAAACACATATCCTAAACACACATTTTACTTATTAACAACAACAAAAAAATCCAAATAACTTAAAACCTCTACTTAAATTATGATTAAACCATTTTCTTCCACATTTCCTGAAATACTTTCATCAAGTGCTTATTAAATATTTCTGTCTGCTTGCTTATGTGTTACAGGAGGCCAAGAATTAAATATTAATTATTTTTATCCTTTGCTATAGCTTGCTATGAGTGTTTCTCCATTTATTCTGGTACATATGTCTCTTGGATAAAATATCCAAATTTTCCCCTCAAAACAGAAAATTTTATTCATGTAACCTCACTTAGTAATTTTACACAGGAATCTACATTCTACATGCTGCCAGGCAGTCTTCGATTTTCAAGTGACCACAAAACCAAAAGACTCACTGTCTCACGTTTCTCTTTTCTAGAACAAGGGGATTTGACTAGCTACTTCTCTTCAATGCTAGTATTACAGGGTTTTAAAACAGAGCTAATTACTAGCTACATACGTATTTTATTCTATTCTTTCTAATTATAAGAAAGTATGCACCATTGCATTTCAGAAGGCTCGTGTGTGATTCTCTACTCACAGGTAAGAAAACTCTCAAATAACAACAATTAAGTCATTAAGCATATGCTGAGGAAAACACCAGAACAATGACTAAGTGAAGACTTCTCAGTATTGGGATGTTTGCTCCACTTTATTCAACATGCATGAACTCAGCCCCCTGGGTGTGTTCTTTCCACTCTAGTCCGAACACAAGGAAAAAAAACACTTCCTTTTTCTTAGCACAGCAAGGACATGATGTCAACTTCAAAATATCATTAGTACAAAGAATCAAAGAGCAAAAATGACCTGATTACAGGAAAATTCATATCATAAACGTTATCATCCCTCAATGAAAGTCAAGATGATTCCACTCAATGTATGCCAACAGAACATGACAGCATTTTCTAGGACATGAAGTCTAGTTATTCAAAGATGGCTATATTTTGCCCACCAAGAAATGCTAAACCCCGCTGGCTTCCTTCCTCCCACTTTCTTGGCTGCTTCTCCTCTTCCAACCACAGCCCGCTCCCTGGCTGTCCACATATTCATGGAAATGAATCTCCAATGATTCATTTCATCCAATTTGTTGAGAATTTTTAAGAACCCATTAGATAGATGTTATGGGGGATCCATTTCAAACAACATTCAACAGCAGACATTTTTTTGAGATCTTCTATGTGGAAGACACTAAATTTATCTTCCCCAGTTCCCCAGGCTCACAGGGACCAGGAGGAACACACATACCCACAGGCATAGGCAGACACCCTCCCAAGCCTTTCTGGGAGAGACCAGCGAGGGAGTCTGCACTGGATCCCGGCGTCTGCCTTACAAATGCCACAAATGGAGCGGCTTAAAGGAGCAGAAATCTGTCCTGTCACAGTGCAGGAGGCCAGAAGTCCAAAATCAAGGACTCAGAGCACTGGTCCTTTTCTGAGGCTCTGAGGAGCAATCTGTTGCATTTCTCTTCCTGGCGTCTGGTAGCTCCAGGCCTTCCTTGGCTTGTGGACACCTCACTCCAGTTTCTGTCTCCATCGTAGCCTGGCCTTCTTCTCCACTCCAGGTATCTGTGTGTCTTCTCTGACAAAGACATCGGCCACTGGGTTACAGCTCACCCTAATCCAGTATGACCTCCTCTTAATTCCAGTACATCTGCAAATGCCCTATTTCTAAATACGGTGACATTCCAGGGTTCTGGGTGGACATCAATTTGCCGGACACTGTTCAACCCCAAACCTTCCCGTGTTAGAGATCTCATACCCTTGGCTTTCCTTTCTAAGTACAGCGTTTACTCTGAGATTCTTGGTTATTTCTTCCACTCATGTGGGTTTTTAAAGTTCTCTTCACACATGCTTTTAAAAAAGGACTCCTTCCAGCAGAATGAACACAGCGTAAAATCAAGAAGGCATCTTCCCATCCCCTAGCCAATGGCCTCAAAGTTTGCATTTTCACAGGGTGACCTTGTTTGGAATTCTTTACTAAGGTCCTTGTGAACAGTTACATACCACAGACAAAATGTCCCAAAAGAGCCCATTAAAACAAATAATGAATCATGCGATGTTTAAGTGACGGTTGTCTCTTTCTCCATTATTGTACCATATTGGCAAGTTTTAACCTCAAGTTCATCAAGAAACTTCCTCCCCTATGCTTCCATTTTGTGAAAAAGGTATTTTTGGCATAGATTTCACTTATTAGAAAGACGTATGTTTTTGTTTTTTTACGATAGGTCTGAGTTTTACCCTGTATCCTCCGAAGGAAGCAGTGAAGCCTCCGAATTTAGCGATAATGGTCGTCATTTCATGGCCACTCTACTGCTGCACTTTACAGAAGATACTTTTGATCCATTTAAAACACTGTGATATGGACTTCATTCATCTCCCATGGAGAGAGTGAGCGTTAGAAAGCGCAAGGTCTGGAAGGAGAGGACAGAGCAGGGAACCGTGGAGTTTCAGATCCTTGTGTGTCGGGCTCATGGCTGACATGGGCTCCTTCAAGTGGGACATCTACCTTTCGTCTCACTACTCTTTTGGAGATTGTTAAGATTTGTTTACCTTGGTTTAGTCATCGTTTAAATGGAGACTGCAGACAAGAAATCAAGAGAAGACTGAGACTCAGATGGTAACAATGGAAGAATTAGGAAAGATCACCAAGTGTAAGGAAGTGTCGTTCGAGAACAAGGCCAAGGTCATGCACACCCTGGAATACTATACAGGGGTGTGAAAGCTGGACAGAGAAGACGGCTGGCAGGAAAACACTGACTCGTCTGGAATACGCTGTTGGAGGAGAGCTCTGCGGATGCCCTGGGCTGGCAGAGAGACCAACAGGCCGGTCCTAGCACAAACTAAGGCTCAACTATTGCGGGAGGCAGAATCAATAAAACCAAGACTGTCCAACACCGGGCGCTTCATGAGAAGGCAGGATTCTCAGGAAAAGACAATAATGCCAGGAAAAGCAGAAGGCAGCAGGAAGAGAGGAAGACCAAATATGAGCCTCCAGAAGCTGGGCAGGGCTGTTGAGGGCTGGACATTGTGGCCATCATCACTCACAGGATCACCAGGGGTCAGAGCCAACCTGATGGTGCATAAGACAATAGGATTCATTTGGACAGGGGGAAATTTTTCACTGGTATCTGCCTGCCATGAAAAATATTATCCATACTGCTAGACAACTACGGTTAACTTAGAAAATAAAAATCTAAAGAGTAGAAGAGTATAGAAGGCATTTTAAGAGCGTTATTTTTGAGTGTTGAAGTCATATTTTTATTTTTATTTCCTTCTTCTGGCTTGCCTCTGTGTTACAAACCTTTTACAATGAGTAAGCCTTGTTCAAATAATGGGGGAAAATGTTAACTTAAAAATGCCTCTAACACTTTCCCTACCTGATTTGGCCTCCACACGGCATTTGCTTTCTGCATGTCTGGTCTCGCCCCTCTTCTACATCTGTGGGTCGTTCGGTCGATTTTCCACGTTTTTGGGCAGCCTCACCCATGGAAGATTCCAGAAACGGGCGCCTGTGGCGCGTGTGAATCAGGCCGGCTGCCTGGGAGCTGCAGCCGTGGCCCAGCCTCCACCTGCATGATGGCCGAGGCTGCACCGCGGGACTTGCGAGGTCGCTGCATATCGGGCTTTTTTCACGGGCTTTGTCAATTGCAGAAACACCAGTGATAAATATTAAATAATAACTTTGTGCCAGACCACTGGGAAAATGAAGTGAGCATTCAGGAACCTTCCTAATTGCCCTTCTTTCCCAGCTGGGAGTGGTCCAGCAGCCCCGCGCGGAACAGCGGAAGGAAGGAGCAGGAACAAAGGTGCCCGGCCGCCTGCCGAGCTGTTTGCGCGCTGATTGCAAGGTACACCTGGGCGGCTTTGTTTAGGTTTATGCGTTCCTTTGTTTTTTTTTTTTTTTCTGCATTTCTATTTAGGTGATTCAAAAGTGGGAAAACAACGTTTATAAGCCTCCATCAACACAAGCGTACAACTGTTCCTAGGAAAATATCAGTTCGCGTTTTTCTTCTCTTTATAGGGACCACCACATACAAAAATAACTTTATACCTAAAAATGCCAATGTAACTTTTTTCCTCTAAATGCAACATTATCATCTTAAAAAAATCAAAGCTCGTATTTGGTAGCCCCTACTCAAAGATGTTTTTAAACAGTAAAGAAATTGCGGTAATTTCTAGTTTTAAAAGTATGCCTATTGGCACCTTGGTAGTGGTAAGTGTGAATTACCCTCAGTACTTACGTGTCCAGTTTTGGAATCCCGCCTTCTCTTATTTTGGGTCCAGTGCCCTCTGGTGGATGGTCCTGGAAGTGCAGCACTGGGTCCCTGTGACAGGTGAGCCCTGGTCCCCCTCTGGGCTCTAAACTTGGCCCTCTCTCTGCACACCTTTTCCTCTGAGCCCTATGTGCTCTCGCTAGAGAGAGAGGTTGCCTCATCTTCCTATTCCTTATGTGTACTGCATGCTTTGATGACCTATATAGCGAATATTGTCTTTGGGCTGAGAATTCTCAAGAACGATGTTGCATTGTACTGAGTTAATCTTTTCAGCAAAACGATTAGTCTTGCAGGTGAGATAAACTAAATTTAATCCAGGAAACTAGGGAAGCATTAAAAATGCAATCTAAGTCAACCACTCAAAAACTTAATTTTTTAAAAAAAAGACAAAAGAAAAGGAATAACTGCTAACCAGAGATATGACACAAATGTGTCCTCAAAATCTTACTAACTATAATATTTCCTTAAAAATACTGCTTTTTTTTTTTCCCTGCAGCTCATACAAAATGTTATAGAAAGACAGTTGCTTCAGGATGAGAGCTGCCACTACCTCAGGCACCAGCATTCTGCCCGCTTTATTGCTGAAAGGGGAGCACCAGCGGTGAGGTGGCTGATTTGTAGGGTTCAGGCTCAGATAATGAGGAGAAAACACCAGGAAAGATCCAATATAAAGCGGCTCGTGTTCAGAGTTGCACATGGGGAGTGTGGGGGGTTTCTTGCTCAGAATCTGTATCAGTAAATACTGGTTAAATGAACAAATCAATCTGTTCACTCTTGAGGTTGTGCTAAAGCATGTGGTGTTCCTGATCTCTACTCAGCCCTGAAAACGCTAAGGTTGTCCAGGCACAGCCAGTGAGGAGAGGCACTCCTGCACATGATTTGGATCCGAACTCATCACCATTGTGGATGAACGTGAGTCGGATATGACAACATGAAATAGTACTGCCTAGCATGGCACATCACTTTACAGTGTCTATGGCACATTCACATGCATAGGCAGTTAGACTTGGTCTCTCACCAACCCTTCTTGGTAGCTACTGTAGTGTTATTGCCTAGAAGAGGGTTAAGTTTCCACACCTGGGAGGTGAGGGACCCACCTGATGTCTACTGATATATAAAACACTGTTGACATGTAGCGAGAACAGACTTTGGAGCTGGAATAAGTTTCCATAATGATTAATTATGTATTGCTAGCACAGACCCAGGCAAAGTGAGGGAATCATAATAAGTTCTCAGTAAATACTAGATCTTTGCCTTTTTTCCAAATTTGATTCCAAATTCCATGTTCTTTTCTTTTCCAGCTCCTCCATTGTGCCTCTGCCCACTTCCCTGCCTTCCGTCTCTAGCTTCATTTAACTGGGTGAAGTCCACTTGATGTTTCTTATTCATCTTCCACCCATCTGTCACCACCTATTCCAGCAGTGTCCTTTCTCCCATCTTGGACTTGCTGGTAACCACTCAGAGTTGACAACTCAGCTCAGGGGTCCCTCACCCAGGAAGCCCTGCAGCCCCTCCGTGCTGCCAGAGCTCTCCTACCTGGTCCAGCCGGCCCCTGGGCTTCCCTCATAACTCCTCCGGGCTCTCCTGGAATTACTCATCTCTCTCAGTGGCATATCATTCTTTATGGGCAGTGCTTGTGTTCCTGTTCATTTCCAAATGCCTTGAGACTAAACCAACCCCAGCATATGGTAGGAAGCACATTTAAAACACACATTAAGTTCCTGATAAAAAGGTGAATCAATGTCATGCTGCTAATAGTTTAAGAAAGCAGCGATGGAAAGTAAAACTAAGTAATAACCTCTCCCGTGATGAATAGTTGTCCAGTGAGATGAGTGCTCTGAATGAAGGGAACCCTGTTCTGGGGTGAGGGGAAGAAACCCAGCTTGAGAAGTTTCCCTGAGATCTGAAGGCTAAGGAGGCGGGTAAGAAAGATGTGAGAGAGAGGGAGAGCACGATCAAAGGTTCTGTACTAGAAAGACCGGACGAGTGGAAGGGACTAACCCAAGGCTGAGCTATCTGGAGGGAGGAAGCACAGAGGAAGTGTAGACAGAAGCCAGACCATCCAGGCCTCCCAGGTCATGAATGGGACTTCTCTGTTCATCCTGAGAGCCCTGGGGAGTTGGCATCTTTCCAACAGGGATGGTAGAAGGTTGGTGGCACTTTGATGAGTGTGGCACTTTGAAGAACATCACTTTGACTCTTGAATGGAGAACCGATGGGCATGCTGAGTGGGTGCAGAAATGC
This sequence comes from Equus quagga, assembly GCF_021613505.1. NCBI lineage: Eukaryota > Metazoa > Chordata > Mammalia > Perissodactyla > Equidae > Equus > Equus quagga. Next base: position 2,384,793 of record NC_060275.1, read on the forward strand.
CAGTGGTGGGTTTTCGTCTGCAAGGAGATGGTGCCAGTGTGGCCTGGGCATTTTGGGTGCAGGAGAAGGAGATGGCAGGAGATGGCATAGGAAATTTCTAGATTTCTTGTTCAGACAGCAAGTTTGAAGACAGTGAGAGAGGAAATACCAGAAGTGACCCAGATATGAAGTGGCCCATGTGTTCAGATTTGGCCACATCCAGCTTGAATTTTCTTCAAGACATCCAAGTGAATATGTCATAACAGCCATTAGATTTCAAGATCTGAAGTTCGCAGGAAAGGTTTGAATCGAAAAAATAAGGTTGGGAAGGCAAGTCAACCATATAAACACAAAAAGAGTGACTGAATGCTGTTGAGGGTCCATTTCTTGTGGATAATCAAGAAATGTATTGGGAGTTCCAGGAAGGTTGAAGAATGGTTATAGTAGGATCAACTTACAAATAAAATACAACCACTTTGGAAAACAGCTTGGCATTATTTGGTAAAAACGAAGATCTAGAACCTCGCAATTTCTCTTCTAAGGGTATCTTAGAAATAGACGCATATGTGAAGCAGGATATATATGTATCTGTGTGTGTGTGTGTATTTCCATCCATATATATGGGTGTTTTAATTTTTATATTTGGATTGTTTTAACTTTAGGCTCTTACAAACAGTGCTGTTATGAATATATATATTCATATTATACAATATGAAAGATAATTATATATATAGGTAATATGTACAGTGTGTATATATATATATAATCTCCAATGCAGACGTATCAGAGAATGGATATATAATCTATGCTGTATTAATTCAGAGGACTACTCTACAAATATAGGAGTAAATTATCTAGACCTACCCATAACAACGCAGATGGACCTTTAAAACATAATATTTGCAAAATAAAGAAGGCACAAAATAATATAACACAGTATGATTCTATTCATGCCAAGTTAACAGGCAAAACTAAATCATGCTTAATTTAGAATACGTAGATGTGTGCCGAATTATACAGCAGAGCTAGGGAATGGTGATCACGAACCCGGAAGACCAGCCTCATAAGGGCAAAGACCCGCCGTGACCACGTCTGGGCGGCGAGGGGCTTCAGGGTGGTGACCATGATCTGCTTCTTGAGTTGGACTTGCCTGGAGGCTCATGCTAGGTCCTCTTGGAGAACTGACTCCATTTCCATTATGCACCGTGTGTCCTTCCTTGTCCCTGAGAGTATTCCTTGTTCCCAAGTCCTCTGTGGTATTGAAGTCACCCCTCCAGCTTTCATTAGTGTTTGCACCACCCATCTTCCCTCATCCTTTACTTTTAGCCTATCTTCGTCTTTATACTTAAAGCGAGTCTTGTGGATGCACATAGCCAGGTCTTGCTTTTTACCGGAAGCTAATGATCTCAGTCTTTTAATAGGTGTGATTAGATGATTATATCTGATGTGATTAATGATATAATTTCATTAACATCTGCCACCTTGCTAGCTGTTCTCTGTTGTATCCATCATTCATTCCTTTTTCTCTGTTTCTGCCTTCTCTTGGGTTAACTAATCATTTGTTATGATTCCATTTTATCTCCAATACTGACTTATTATTTACAATCCTTTTTTAAAGATTTAACTGTTGTCTAGAGTTTACAATATACGTCTTTAATTAACCAGAGTCAACCGTCAGGCAACATCACCCTGCTGCATGTGTGACGCAAGGAGCTCACACAATGGTCCTTGCTCGTCTCCTCCAAAGGCAGTCCCCTATCCTCAGATGAACTCTGTAACTCGCTCTCTTTTTATTAGAAGTACGTTCCCATAATAGTTTTCCTTTACATTAACAACCATCATCTTCGATGGACTCTCAAAACTTTCTACTCCTCTCCAGCATCTCCATAATATGTGTTTTAAGCCTTCTTTCTCTGGACTCCACTCTGTCCTTTGTGCTTGCTTGCCCTATGGCCAGTCCAGCTGTTCTGCAGACTTCCAACCCTCAAACTTGCTCCACACACTAAGTCTTCCCTTGACCTCACATCCTTCTCACGCTACATCACTTCGCTGTGGCCCTTTGGGGCAGTTTATCAGAGGAACGCCTCCCCATGCTATTACCATTCTACCACTCATTCTTTATATCACTCCAGTTTATCCCCCACACTCACAATTAAATGGTGACCTTTGAGAAATGAGAGCCTTAGGCTCATTTGTGTTCTATCTCCTTGCCAACACCTGAAAGGTATTTAAGAATACATTGAACAAGTATTTCATGAGTCCCATAATAATCCTTAAAATAACTATTCCCATGCAATGCAAGAGCAGTCAGTTTCATGTAATGTACTTTGTGTGTGTGTGTGCTGTGTATGCGACTTCTTCTGGTCTTACGATTGGAGTGCAGCTTCTTCTAAAAGCCACTAAGCAGTGTAGTTTTAAGTTTTTGTGGGCCCCGTGTGTAATACTGCAGTTAAAACTTTTACTTCTTATTTATTAGAGACTCCATCTGTATGTAGACCTTGGGATAAAATATCACAATTTCTATTCATATCTATATTTTACTTTTATGATATTACATAGCACACTTAGTTTTTAAAATTTCTGCCACCCTTGTTAATGTAGCTGAGCATTTGTTTGTGTGTTTTAAGAGAACAATATGATTTACTTAGATAAGAGATATTTGTCTTGCCTACATGCTCTAAACATTTAACTTCACCTTTAACCTTAAATCCAGAAGCAACATAACAATTCACTAATTCTATCCTTCCCATGGCAAAAGCACACTCATGTACTTAGACATAAGTGAGATTCTGGTGGATATCTCCTTACTCTTAAGAATTACTGACTCTTATCTTGTGTGGGAATAATTTTTGAAGTATCTTATGCTTACTGAGGAATTTTGTTTCCTTCCAAAACTACATTCAGAGAATTAAATTTTCAGCAAGCCATTTGCTGAGATGCAGCTCTTCACTTGTCACCGCCATCAGCTCCTGCCGCCTATGGTTCCATAGACATTGATGATACCCAGCCAGGCTATAGAATGATTTTACATTGAAGAAATTCTGCGTTTTCCTCTTCCAATGATGGGCCTTCCACACAAAGTCAGAGGCCAAGTACAAAAGTTGGCTGAGACTGTGTAAATTCAGATAGGGAAGATTCATATTCTTAACTATTGAACTGATCTGATGGATAGATTTTTATTGTCGAGAAATAAATAATTGTTTTTCACATACAAAATCTCAGTGTTAGAGTCATAAAAGCATATTTATCAGAGTTTCTACAACCTTCATCACTTTCTTCCTGAAATGTATACATTAATGGAATTCTGCTTGCAATAGCCGAGGGTGAGCAGGTGCAGCAGCATGGCCGTGCGCCTCTATGCTAATATCAATGTTATTTTCTTCCCAGATTTCTGAACATTTCTTGCATCAGAAGCAAAAGCCAAATTAGCTCCCCAATCAAAGTAGCTTCTTGATTGTGGGCAATTTAAAGTGACTTAACTGGTTGACAGTTAAACATCAGTGTTAAAACGTTTCTCTCTCAGGAGTCCTCCTCCTGCCTACATACTTCATTTATGGTCAATTTGGTAATTTGGGCCAGTTCATCTTTTCTTAGCTGTTCCTACTTCTGCGTTTTGTTTATGCTAATTTCCTTGTTCACTTTAATAGCACTTGCGAAAATTCCGGAGCCACTCATGGAATAAAACTCCTGTGCACAACCTCGTTATTTTCAACATTCCATTACTTCTGTTGTATAATGCCTTTTCAACGCTCGCCATTTTTATAAATGTCTATTGATTATTTTTCTGTTGGCTCTTTAGGAGTGCTCCTATGTTTATATGATCAACATAACATTTTTGCCTTATTAGTTAAGTTAATTATGATTTTAAATCTTTAGGATGAATCAATTTTACTAGTTTTATTTTAAAATGACCTGAGAGGTAGTAGTGTGTCCCCCATTCACCCATTTAATAACTTGTAAAATTACACTCTTTTATCTGACTCATCACCCAGTGAGGAAAGTTGATGGCGGATCCCCAAATTAGAACGGGTAACACTAATTTCCATATCGTTGCTACATTGTTTATTCCATAAGTACTTCTTTTATTATATATATATAAAATATGTACAACAATAAATATAATCAGTATCATCAGCATCTGTATTATATATGATATCAGAGTCTTGATGAGTGGATGAGAGGAAAAGCTAACACTTGCTTTTGTACTACGTGGTTAACTCGGGAACCTTAATATATTTAAAATGTTTACGTCATAGCACAACAACAAAAACCATGTTTAGTCTAGCCCTTTGCTTTGCCAGGGCTGTAGTTAAACCATCACAGCTCAATATTGTGTCATTATTTTAAATCTCTAAAAAAGGAGATTCCAGAATATGTTTCAATAACCCATTCAGTGTATAACTCTCAGTGTCTTGTCCACATTCCACCTAAAACCCTTGCACTGTTTTACAAAGACATTCCTCTTATTCTCTTCCTGAATACTAATTTAGTTTAAAGGTTTTAAACAATTAGTCATTTTAAACCACCAAACTCTCCCTTAGGTTCCCTACGTACCACGTTGGATTTTATTGTCTTGTTTCTTACCGTGTAGATGTTTTCACAAATGCATGAAGGAAATGCGTTTCTTCTCTCTAGCACCCAGGATGAGCGTGTTAGCATGAGACTGTTTTAAGTTTTATCGGGATTACTGGGAAAGTCTTATTGAGAGTATTGTAGACTTCCGGGTAAAGGACTTCAATATACTTACAGGTGGCCACGGCACTTTGGCCTCAGATCTCCTAGGAAATATTCTGTGTGTGAGTTACATAATCTGGATTTTACAAGTTTAAACAGACATAATCGGGATCTTTATGCAGCTAATGAAGCAGGCAAGTGGCATGCTAGAAAGAATCTTCATTGTCTCAGTTTTCCAAATTTTCATTTATGTTATTGATTTCAACTAGATATAAGTTATTATCCCTATTTTAGTTTTCATTTATTTGGTTTAGGTTCATATTATTTAGTGAATTTTTTTCCTAAACAATATTAAAGATCAGGTTCAAAATTTATATTCCTTTAAAGATACTATGATTCTATTCTCTAGTTTTTTCCTAAATTTAGTTAACCCTGTTTCCTCTGAGAGGACGCATTCTTGCACATTGCTTTTAATAATTTTGATAAAAACAATTCAGGCCATGTTTACAGAAAATATAATAAAGGACTTAAGACACAGTAGAAATCTCCTAAGATATTCTAAGGAGACATGTCCAGGGTTTGAGTGTTTCACTTGGTATCTCGATGACCTGGGTCATGTGGCCTTTTCCTATAGCTTCACCAATCACTTCTCCAGTGATTTTAAGAAAGTCAAGCGTCAGCTGCGTGATAAGATTTTAGTACCATGAGAGAAAATCTTTCCTGGAGGCAACAGGATACTACCACAAATTATTTTTACTTCAGTTTTTTTCATTGGTTGAATTATTTTTCATCTACTGCTCAAAATGGAAACCATTTATGGTGGGCCTTTAGCTATCTTGGGGACGTCACGATTCTTTATTACTTTCTTTCAACTTGTTGACGGGAAAAAAGTCTATGTTATAACAATCCAATATTCTTAAATCCAAATCAAAAATGCTATCTTAAATAAAACACTGTCTGTGAAAAAAGGGTTCTTCTACAAGCTAAATAAAAACCATTTTAAACTTACATATTGGATAAGACAGAGAAAACAGGTACTTGAATGTCCTCCGTGCAGCTTCTGCTCCTATCACTTCAATGGGATCAGATGTGCTCTTAGACTCGCCCATCACCTAAATCCCTGTGAAGATCTGTGTTCCAGATTCAGGAGATGGTGCAGGCATGTGATGGTCAAACAGGTATCCTATAAATGATTTCATTTTTCACACTGAAATTCATGTCCTAAATTTGCTATATTGAAATTGTGATGTTGAAACCTTAGTCAATAACATCTTCCCTATAACAAAGACCTGCTTTGCTTTCTTCATGAGCTGTTACTGCAATGAGTTCCATGTACCTCTAAAAATAAGAGGATGGAATAAAATTAACACATATTTAATGTACATGTTAGATAATACTACTGATATTTAGAGTTTGGTATCTTTGATTTTGTTTCTGTTCATCATCTGGGGAGTGACTTGACAGTTTCCATTCAACTGGATGCACATTTTCATCATCTCGCTGGCCTCCATAGACTATTTGTTTTGAAGTTAAATGAAACTTCTCCCTGGCGATTCCTATAACTGCCTCCATTGACCTTCTCTGGGACTTTCAATCTTAGCTGTGTTTTGAGGACATGGCCCTATTAATTTGTACTTTATACAAGAGTTAGATTATTCTGTCCTTAATTATACTATGTCAGTTTCCTGGCTCAGTGATCTGTAATTATGGAGGTCTTTCCTTATGACTGGGTACCATGTTGGTGTCTTTCCATTCTTGAGAAACAGTTTCTATTCTGGGAAATGTGGATCTACTTCCTTCAATTTCTGTTCCTTCAGGACACTTGGATGACTTCTTCCTAAACCTAGTAATTTAATACCCTTAACTCACACCAAAATATACGCTTTAGAACTTTTCATTTTTTTAGATCAACCAACACTATTGTAATTGACAGGTGAAAACTAACCTTGGAAGTGATTCATTCACATATTTTATGTCACTCACCAAGTCATCAGCAATTCAGTCAATGAACGTCATTCCCTTTTCTTGAGGAGTCCTTTTTCATTTTGTTTTATCTTATTTTAATAGGAATCAGGGGCCTATTATCTTTCCCAGAAAATGCAATGTGACAAGGAAGGTCTTAATCCAAAACTAACTCCAAGGAAGGAAAGATTTTAAAATCTCTTTAATTTTCACAACATATTCCATAGTTAATTGATTTTACAATTATTTCAAGAAGATATAATTTATCCTCTTGTTATTTTTCTATTATTAAGTGAGGAAATTCTAAACACATTTCCTCACATAAAGGAAAGTACAGGATCAAAGATTTCAGGACAGGGGCCGGCCCGGTGATGCAGTGGTTAAGTTCGCACGTTCTGCTTTGGCGGCCCGGAGTTCGATGGTTTGGATCCCGGGTGTGGACGTGGCACCGCTTGGCATGCCATGCTGTGGTAGGCGTCCCACATATAAAGTAGAGGAAGATGGGCACGGATGTTAGCTCAGGGCCAGTCTTCCTCAGCAAGGAGAGGATTGGCAGCAGATGTTAGCTGAGGGCTAATCTTCCTAAAAAAAAAAAAAAAAAGATTTCAGGACACTTTTTAGCTTTTTAATTTATTTTTAACTAAAAATAACTTTTTTTATTTAACATTTTATTTAACATTTGAGTTATTTTTTTTTATTTTCTCTCTTTACAAATAATGTTTTTCTGAGGAAATTGTGTCAATGCCTAAATAAGGCAGGAAAATTCCTAACATTATCTGAAAAGAGTTCATATGCTCTTTTCCTAAAGAAACATTCCTAATATTGAAAGTTTTTTTAATCTTAATTTCTGCTTTTCAAAGATGAAATCATATCATTTTACACTTTTAAAGATCAATATTTATCTTTAAAATCCACTCTGATTTTAATCAATTAATTAAATGGAGGTTAGTCTATGGAGAAATAATGAATTTACTCTATATGCTGCGTTAAATTCACGTTCTCTAATATTTCAAATTTATTTATTTATTTTCCCCAATTTTATTTTTTTCAAGGGACTTTATTACCTCTATTGGGATGGAAATATTTTCACAAAACACAGACATTTTTCAAGAATCCTGAAATACTGTGCACATGGTTCTACCTGCTGCTTCAATAGCTATAAAAGTTTGTCAAACTTGCAATGTTTTCCTGTACATCAATTTCTGTGGCAATGACATTAACTTTTTTTGTATAAAATTGTTTTTGTATAAAATTTGTATAAAACTGTATTCAGTTGTTTCCTAGGTGCTAATGTTACATCTATTTTATTTTATTCATTACACATGCTCTTCATGGAATATGCAAGGGTATGCCTTCTCCTTTGCTTTAAAAATTATTCTCCAGGCGATCGTAAATGGGTGTCACGCTTCACACTAAACAAAATAACTTAAATTAATACTTATCTTCAGAGGAGCTCCAGCTGTGAAGCACAACTTGCCATTTACATTCTCTGCAGGGCTATGAGAAGCTTTACAAGGGAGAAGCTAGAGGATAAATGACTTGGTCACTTTTCCAAGACAGTCACAGAATTTAGCTTTCCACTAGAAAATTTTAAGAGTGACTTTGTGTTTGTATACACATAAACACAGATGCACACAGAGGAAAGAATGCCATATTTCTGTTTACATTACGTCTGATGAAAAGGTTGTTCCAGAAAAGTATGAAATGTTAAATACATTTCCTAATCTAAATGGAGCATTATTCATTTGGAATCTACTCCTTCCAAAGTTTTCCTGAGCTCAGCAAAGCTGATACTCATATATAATGCCTGTTAGAATTTAAAACTGTGTCATGACATTTTAACACATAGGAAAGTACTTTTATTTCAGGTGCTCCAAAGCATTTTAGAAGCAGAGTGAATAAAAATGTGTAAATTAATTTTTTTAATATTTATTAATGTTGAATATCTACCAAATAATATGTGGTTAACATGAATTCTATTTATATTGGAAAATAATCAAACAGCTATTTTTGAAACTATCCTATAATTTAGACCTCCTAATTCAGATACTACTTTTCTTCTCATGTTTTGTTATTATGGCAAATTAAGTCACCATTTTTATTCATCCTCAAACAGGTACTCATCCTCACCAGGAGACAGTGACAAATCTCATTGTGTCGCTCGATTGCACAGCAGCTATCTAGAGGATCTTGTAATTCACTTAAACTCTCTGGCTCTTTTCTCTTCAGCTGTAAAACAAAAGGGATGTTATCTAGACAATTTACAAAGTTTCTCTGAATTCCAAAATTTTATATAGTCATATTTCACACCATCCTTGCATGTCCCAGACACGCGATCTTGTTTGATTCTTCTAATGTGACATGAAGAAGGCTACTGTGTAGAATCAGAGAGAAAGACAGAAAAGACTCATGCTGCCTTTGAGAAGATTTTTATAAAAGGAAGCAGAAGGAAAGAAAGTAGAGAGTAATGGATGCAGAGAGGGAGAGAGAAGCAGCCTGGAAATGGAGGAACTGGCTGCCTGTCTTCCAGGCCCCAGGGTCCTTGGTTCTTCCACTTTAGGGAGCCAAGATACTGGCCCAGCATCTACAAGTGCATCGCTTTGTTCTTTCTTGTGTGTAAACGTGACTGGTTGACTGTGTTTCTGCACCTTGCAACCAGCAAACTTTGATAAAAACAGATGGAAAGTATAAGGGTCATCACAACGATGAAAACAAAATGCTTATAATGCTCCATATGTCTATGGTCCTCATTTAATCAAAGGGAAAGTAACTGATCCACATATCATCAATGCTGTCCATTATTTTTGTATATCCTTGAATTTAAGTAACAATTGAGTATGAGATATGTTGTTAAATTAATAATAGGATTCGTGGTGGGAGGAAATAGTAGAGTTAGTGTGTCCTTGATGGTAAGACAAATCTAGATCTCTGATTCCTTAAAAGTGTGAAGATATTTCTTGGAATGGAGAGATGGTCACTTGGGGACCCCCTCTAATAGAGTGGATGAGAATTCTGAGTTGGCACCTCTTCCATTTCTTTATTGCTTTAACTGACTTTTTAAAATGGAAGTAAATATTTTTAAATTGAATCCTTTAAGTTGAATCAATTGGCAAAACTGTATTGTCATCTGAGACTTTAAACCTTCCAGTTTTGTGTTTTTCATATTGTTTTCTTGTTTCCTCCAAACAACACTAAATTGAATTTGTTGAGTTTTACAGCTGCTATTAAACCAACCAAGAGCTTCTATCAATAAACCGTCCTCTTTGGAGAAGAATTTCTTTCCTTTTCGAACTATTGCCTCTTAGCCTAACCTTGACCTTTATGCAGACCTTGGCATTTAAGGACACCTGTGGTCTGCGGTTGTGCTAACCACAGAATCTGATCTCTTGAGTGGTTTCAGGCCAGACTGTTTCTCCAGCACTAATGGCATGCTTGGAATCAGAAAAGATATGCGGTACCCAAGCTCTTCGTTTTGCATTTTTGATGCTGTGAATAAGTCAGCAGACAAAATGGAGCTACATCGAAGGGGCCTCATCATGGAACTTAGATGCCTTGTCATTGCGTGTTTGTAATATGTGGGAAGTTTCATCTAAAGACATGGGAAAAACTCCCTTAAAGAGTAACTCAGTGAAAGGCTGTTGCTTTAAGATGATTTGATCCCTTGATTGTTTTCCAATTATTTGAAGCTGATTGTTTGAAATAGTCTCTATATTTTAACAACACAAGAGTATATATCAGTGGCTTCTGAATCAAGGTTCAGAGACATTGGTGGGGCACACTTTTAAGAAATGCTACAAGAACAGTGTGCATGGTGCATGTTCCATAGAGAACACGAACATTGTGACTCTGACTCTGAATGTTCCCAGGAGGAATCAGTCAGAAGAGGCAGAATCATTATGGACATGCTAATTGATGCTAGTTGATTTCACTTATGTTTTCCAATATATATGTGCCTAAGAGTGATATATTATTTTTAAAATCTATCCAAATAAATCTAAGTGAGCTCTTTCAATAAATAAATCAGTAAATAAACAATTTCAATCAGTAAAAAATCTAATAAGAAAAGATCGTATTTTATTTCACTTACCAGTATTTTCTATTCATTATGATTGTCCTCTCCCTTTTTGTTGTTTGTTCCCTTTGAAACTTGAAACAGTAGCATCTAATTTTGTTATTGTCATTTGCTGTGTATTTGTTGTCAAGGGGTTTGTTATGAATAGGACGAGACATAAAGTAGATGCTCAGTAAATGATTGAGTGAATGAATGAATGAAAAAATGATAACACTAGGGTAAGTTACCACTTTAGATGATATAGATTCTGACTGCACAGTCACAGCTGTTGGTGGGCATGTCAATTGGTGCAGCCACTATGGAAGTAAGTAAGGAGGTCTCTCAAAAAATTAAAAATGTAACTAGCATATGATGAAGCAGTTCCACTGCTGGGTGTTTATTCAGGAAACAAAACCACTATCTTGAAGAGATATCTTCACCCCTGTGACCTCTGCAACATCATCTACAATAACCAAGATATGAAACAACCTAAGGGTCCATTGGTGGATGAATGGATTGAGAAATGTGGCATCTGTATATCTATCTATCGATATCTAGATAGCTGTATCTGCATAGATATGTACATAATGGAATATCATTCAACCATAAAAAGGAAGGAAATTCTGCAATGTGCAACTAGATGGATAGACCTGGAGAACATTATGCTAAGCGAAATGAGACAAACAGTGAAAGACAAATACTGCATGTCCTTACTTATATGTGGAACAACAACAACGAAAAAACTTGAACTCGTAGAAATAGAGAACAGCTTGGTGGTTGCCAGAGGTGGGGGTGAGGAGTGAGGGAAATGGGTGAACGTGGTCAAAAGGTACAAACTTCCAGTTAAAAGATAAATGAGTTTGGGGGATATAATATACAGCATGATGGGGTTATAGTTAACGACACTATCTTGTATATTTGGAAGCTGCTTAGAGAGTGGATCTTAAAAGTTCTCATCACAAGAAAAAATTTGTAACTATGTGGGTTGATGGATTTTAACCAAGCTTATTGTGTTAATCATTTCACAGCATATACAAATATTAAAGGATTATGTTGTACACAAACTAATACAATGTTATATGTCAATTATGTCTCAAACCGTGAAAAAATGCAAAAAAAAACTTATGTAAGCACAATCAAATCAAACAGATGTCTTCTTGATGTAAATACCAGCTTAATTTTTATTTAGTTAAGCTTATTCACAAGAGAGAAAAATCTCTAAATATGTTCTTCAGCATCAGGTTTCAAGAGAGAGTTGTGCTAACGGCTCCTTCCTTATTAAAGTCGTATTCTGAAAGGCAAAGCTTTGCTGGTGACTTTTCTCCTGAAACTCTCTATGCTGTTTTCCCCAGAAGAAAAATATTTTAAACTAGCAGCTTTTAGAATTAAAAAAAAAAAAATCTTTCTCTGTCAAAACACAGTCTCTTCTACATAAATTTTGAATCATATCCCCCCAATAAAGAACTCATGGTTTGATAACAATCTTCAGGAAAACAAAACAACTTTAACCTAATAGTTCTAATAAACAAGGGAAGTAAAATTTTTACCAGGTGAAAAGGAATTGAAGTGGAGAAGTGTAGGACTGAAATCCACACCACACGTAGAAAATGGGCTTGAAAGTGGCCATCCTTTAAAGGCCTATTTCTAAATAATTGATGATGAACTAATTAATAGTGAATTTTGTGTCTCTTATAATTACTAACATTGGTTAAACTGAACTCTAATAAATATCACATTAGCTATTGAAAAGTTCATTTTGATCAGTATCACTAATCCTGCCCTCAAATGTCCCTGGATAAATTATTTCTCTGAAGCTCAGAGATTCTTGCATCCTCTTCTCCTCTAAAAAGAAGGGACTGAATGATTCTCAGGGCCAATAATTTTTACTTGTTTATATAAATAACACAAAATTATTCTCAGTATTTGAGGTCACATAGTTTAGTTATAATTATATGAATCAAATCATACTGATAATTAACTTTTTAAGTGACACTTTAAATTAAAAAGAAAATCTGTATTTTATCACAACGCCATCTTTTAAGATAACCAACTAGGAAACACCTTTCCTTTGAGCTGAAGTCTAAGTTAACTTACAGGTAACGTTATAGTATCAATCAACCATTTGCTGCCTAATTTTGTCAGGAGATTTATTCTTTATATCAGAAACAGAAATTTCTAAGTTCTGATAAATTACACTTAGAAAAGCTAATTCCAGTAGCATATGGTCAAGAACCTCACCTGTGTGACACATTTCTGCCTGTTCAAAATCCTCATTGAGAGTTTTATATTCAGTACCTTTGCAGGATAAAGCAGGATAAAGCAGAATGACAGTGGGTGTCTTTAAAGACTTATCTTTATTATATTTTCTTTGATGATTTCTATACAAATCACTTCTTTTAAATATTTCAAAACCGTAATTGGTATATTTGGTTAATATTGTCTGATGGTGGTAACACTAGTTTTACCCCTGTAATATTTTGAATAAATCTGTTTTTAAAATGAATTATATAAGCCCATGAAAGGGATATTGGTAAAATATTTTGAAGACACTTCAGATGCTACCAAAGTTGTTCTTGGGCTATTTCTTTATCCATTATACAAATATTTCAACTTATTAATAATTAAAATTGCAACACATTAATAATTAGGATTTCCATTACAAATCTGACCTTTAATTGAATTCTATAGGAATAGACTGAAAAATGAGCCTCTTGATTTATGCTAAGAATAAAGGTTAAAAACCATTTTCCGTGTCCATCTAATTTTTCTCATTCTTGCTAAACCAGAAACGTTGAAGGAAGATGTTTCTTCATGCTTGTTTTCTCTCCATTATGCTTCATTCTCACCAATAAGCTAAAACGTTCAGAATTTAGGAGCATATTCACCTCACACTCCACAGTCTCACTTTTCTAGAACAGTTTGGAAGCTAGACCTTTCCGAAGGTTTAAAAAACAAACCTAGATCCAGGTTGTGTGTCTGTGGAGCATTTTAAATGAATTTGGTCGATTCAGACACGGGCCTGGGGAATCCAATCAATCAATTGGACTGGTTTTGTTCCCATTTAATTAGTCATTGAAGTCCGGTGATTGACTCGATCCCTGGTATGGACACAGCTTTTATTACATACACAAATTCATGCCAGCAGACCCTGCAGAATGGGTAATAATCTGAAGTTCCCCACGCTCTCTATTTTGGGGGCAGCATGGAGCCCTCACATCTGTAAGGACGTGAAGGGAGGGTATCATGAGAGAGAGAACGACATGCAGGGACCTTGAATTTCTTTGTCCTCCACTTTGTGAAGCAATTTGCGACATTGTCAGAGCCTGGAGCTTCCTCCCCTCCAGCATCCTTCTTGGGGTTCTGCATGTAAGTCACCATCCAAAGGCACCTGGTTGATAGTCAGATTGGGAGGGAAGGATAAGGATTTTTTTAAGTGAAGGAAAGGTGATGTCTTTGTCAATTACACAAACAGAAAGTAAATTTGCTCAAAAAGCAGTGCCTACGGATGGAGACAGGCAGAGGGACGGAGGAAGGAGCTCCGAGAGCCTAGGCAGTTCCAGGACGCTTCCTTCCGATCGCTCCTTGTGGTTCCATAGTCAGATGGAATCAGCACTTGTCGCCAGCAAAGCTCTCCCGACGGACTTTTCCACAATGTCTCCCAAGACTTTCTCCTGTTTCCTTTTCTTTCCTCTCCACGTATCCCCTATGCTCGGAAGCAGATTTCCATAACACACAAAATATTACTTTGTGAAAGAAAACTAAAATGGACTGAGATTATGTTAAAGAGCCCAGATTTATGGTATAAAAGAGCTAAAGAAACAAGTTTAAAAACTGTCAACTCACAAATGTGTTTTGTTTGGTGTGCATAATTTTTCTTATTTTAAAAAAAACTAATTGCCAATGTTTATGGTTTTTTTTTTTATTGAGTTAATGATAGGTTACAGTGAAGTTTCAGTTGTACATTAATGTTTGTCAGTCGTGTTGTAGGTGCACCACTTCACCCTTTGTGCCCACCCCCCACCCCACCTTTCCCCTGGTATCCACTAAACTGTTCTTAGTCCATAATTTTAAATTCCTCATATGAATGGAGTCATACACAGATTATCCTTTGGAGATTATGGTTATTTTTAATACATGCATTTTTTAACTTTAATCTAGAGTTGTAAGTGAATTACACGACATCATTAGAATATCAGAGAATCTGACTTTGACTATATATTTACCATCACCAGTGAGTTTTTCACACTCCTATGTTTTTGTGATGTTAATCATCATCTTCTAATTTCTGCTTTAAGGATGCCCTTTGATCCAGCAATTCTGCTTCTGGGCATATACCTGAAGGAAATGAAATCACTACCTTGAAGAGACATCTGCACCCCCATGTTCATGGCAGCATTGGTCACAGTAGCCAAGACATGGAAACAACCTAAGTGTCCCTTGACAGATGAATGGATAAAGAGAATGCAGTGTACATATATACAATGGAATATTATTCATCCATGAGAAAGAAGGAAACCTTACCATTTGCGACAACATGGATAGAACTTGAGAGCAATATGCTAAGTGAAGTAAGTCAGAGAAAGACAAATACTGTAGGATCTCACTTATGAGTGAAATCTCAAAAAATGAACTCATAGGTGTAGAGAACAGATTGGTGGTTGCCAGGGGCCAAGGGTTGGGGGAAATGGGTGAATGTGGTCAAAAGGCACAAATTTCCAGGGATAAGATGACTAAGTTCTGGGGACGGAATGTACAGCCTGGTGACATAAGCAATAATACTGTATTGTATATTTGAAAGTTGCTAAGAGAGTAGTAGATTTTTAAAATTCTCACCACAAGAAAAACAAACGTAACTATGTGAGGTGATGGATGTGTTAACTAACCTTGTTGTAGTGATCACTTTGCAATATATATGTGTATAAAATTACCATATGTACACCTTAAACTTAAACAATATAACATGTCGATTGTATCCCAATAAAGCTGGAAAAAATCCAAAAACAGAGAAAGAGAAATTACACAGGACAATTTGGATTTTTGTCTTTGAAAAAATAAGGTAGTTTAGCAACACTAGACCCTCGTTTCTGCATCTAACAGTTGACTCAGGCTGATTGCAGATGCATCTCCTTGAGAAAGCTCACAATTGGTCCTCTTGTCCCATTTTGTCGTCTATCCGCCTCCTTTAGACACTGGGATTTGGATCTTCAGGAACCTGCTGTGGAGCTCGTAACCCACCAGCGAGCAGACCTGTCCTAAACTGCATGTTGCAGCTACTGATGTTGCTCTTACGAAAGCCCTCAGGAAGAGGACTTTCTTACGTCTCCTTTCAGAGCCCATCTATTGGGCTCGAATGTCTAGTCACGATGCAGACTGGAATTTGCATTTCCTCCTTGAAAATATTACGCTAAATCAAATTCCAGGAAATGCAATAAATGAGGGATTTTCTACATGCATGGATGTAAAGAGCTGGAAAGATAAGTATAAGGAACACAGTTATAATAGCAGCTCACTAGAGAAAATTCTGAAGTTTACTTTAATAAATGGTACGTGGCATTGCTCTTTAAGGCTGATAAGGAGACAGCATCTTGGACGCCATTTCCTTTCTCGTTCCTTCTCAATATAGTTCCCAATTAGAATCCAGCTTGCTCCCAAAGAATTTCCCATCCTTGTCAAAGATCATTTAAAAATGAATATTTCCTAGCTTCACACACATTCTTTGAATACTGCATTATATAAAGTTATTAATATTAATGTGGCCTTTATTGCACACAATCAACTTTAGACAAGGCCACCTATCAGTCATCCCAGGATGAATAATAATTTGTGTTGAACAAGTAGGCAAGACTAGTAATTTAGTTAAATGAATGGTTTCACTGAGGTTACTCCCATGAGGGAGGAAGGGCTGAATTATGGAAAAACGAGAGATGCATCCTGAAAAACGAAAGAAGTATCCTCTGGTACTTTTTTCCTGTCTTTCTGTACACTGTGTGAGCACCTGGGGACCACGTGAGGCAGAGGCAGTGTTCCGCCCTGCGGGAGGGTTTTATCACAGAGACTGCTCAGAACTGTCCAGCCTGGTCATTGTCAAAGTGGATCGACTTTTCTGCAGTTCTATTACTGTTTTTAAATTCTCTACAGACAAAACCCCTCTGTCTTTATTCCTGTACCGGGTGAGCTGCTCCCACTAGACTCTTCTCTATATGCCGCTGGCACATGGCTCCCGTACATGGAGAGTAAGAAGGAATCAGATGCTGGGGTTCTGTGCCCAGTGCTGCCACACAGTGGCCTGGGGCATTGGTGTGGGTGGGAGGACAGAGGACAGAGCCACATGACTTCACTGCTTTGCAATTTCCTATCTGCGAAACAGACCAGTAATATGCATGCCAGGAGATGACATAAGATGGTATCTGTGAAAATACTTTAATATTACAAATCATGATACAAATACTTGTGATAATATTTTGAAAGAAAATCAGGTCTGGGCAGGGCATACAACACCGTAATTTATTTTCATAATTAACTCATTAATCAAAGTATCTCATAAATTGCAGATGGCACTACTGTGTGTGTGTGTGTGTGTGTGTGTACAGAGGGAGAGAGCAAGAGAAAGAGAAAAAACTATGGGGAACAACTAGTTTTATCAAATAAACAAGAGTAGTTATGTGTCACCAAGTTTCATTGAAGAATATGCTGCAGGACAGTGGGAAAATGTATTATAAATTGTTCCCGGGGCTGGCCCCGTGGCCCAGTGGTTAAGTTAGTGCGCTCTGCTTCGGCAGCCCAGGGTTTCACATGTTCGGATCCTGGGCGCAGACATGGCACCACTCATCAGGCCGTGCTGAGGCGGCATCCCACATGCCACAGCTAGAAGGACCTGAAACTAAAATATACAACTATGTACTGGGAGGCTTTAGGGACAAGAAGAAGGAAAAAGAAAAGGAAGAAGATTGGCAACAGATGTTAGCTCAGGTGCCAATCTTTAAAAAAAAATGTTTCTGAAAAGTCTTTCTCTTTAAGAAACTGAGCAGCTTACAAACTTGATACAATTTTTTCAGGAGTAAAATCAGTCTCTTGTAGAGCCATGAGCAACAGATATGAGACACCGTGATTAATGAGTTAGTTATGAAAATAAATTGTGGGTTATTTCCCAAAGTTTTCATTCTCTATTTCCAGATTTAAAGTGGCTTAGGTTCCTAAAATGTCTCTGTTGACTCACACTTTAAAAGTCAATGAATTCAAAGTCCCTGTCTTCACTGTCCAAATATTTAACAGGAATTAAACATTTGGACACATGGAGAGATTGCTCAGATCTATCTATTCTTTGGCTGTGTAGACGCTTGGGCATTTTGTACAAGTATCTTGTGTGAACTGATGTTCCATACACACAAGCATTGATTAATGGTCCCCTCTGTATTTAGCTTATATATGAAATTTTATTCCTTGATTGAAAATTAGTTGGTGTGATACAAGCTTCTCTGGTTTTTAAAGGAGATCCTACTTTTGTTTCCATCAAGACTGTGGACTACGTAAACCAAGGCCAAAAAAGTCACCATGACATTTGGCATTTGTATAAAACATGCATACCCGTCACCATGTCGAAAATTGGATAAGATGTCAACAGCGCATTTTAAGATTGATTTTTCACCAACACTATTAATGATTATTACTTACTAAGGGGATACTGAACCATTCACCATACAGTTCTTAGAAGATATCTGAAGGTACAGTCTAGCTTCACAGTCTTTTTGTAGTTTGGTCATAAATCTCCATGTTCTTCACAGTCCGTGAAAAGGCAATTTAAAGAAAAACTCATCATACTGGAAACTTCAAAGTTGCTAGGAGACTAGATTTTAATGTTCCCATTACAAAAAAGAAATGATAATTATGTGAATGTAATAGAGGTGTTAGGGGAAATCGTATTTCAATATATACATATATCAAATCAATGTGTCATACACCTTACACAGTGATATACGCCAATTATATGTAATAGAGAAAAGGAAAGAAAGAAAGAGAGAGAGAGGAAGGAAGGAAGGAAGGAAGGAAGGTAGGAAGGAAAGAAAGAAAGACCCATTCAAAGATAACCTGTTAGTTTTGTCTTTTTTGGGGTAATTTACATACCAGAGTACCTTTTCAAGAGGGTTCTGAGCATGCAGTGGTCTTAGGAACTGGGTCCTAGGAAGATTGTTCTCTTGTCCATCAGAAGCAGAGGCTCATCTGTGTCGACTCTTCCTTAAACGAAGGGCAATTGTTAGTTACGTAAACTGTCAAGCTTTCAGTTTAGGAAGACGCTAAGATTAATTTTGTCTTGTGTTATGTAGAATAGACTGTATCTTTAGAGCAGTGTTAGGTTTACAGAGAACATGAGCGAAAGTGGAGTCCTTGTAGGCCCCTCCACACACAGTTTCCCCTGTTAATAATATCCCCATTAGTGCGGCATGCCGGTTCCAGTTGTACACGTGACGCGGATACATCCTTAGTAACTAAAGCCCTTGGTTCACATTGGCACTTACTCGCTGTTGTCCCTTCCATGGGTTTGGAAGGTTAGGATTTTATGAAAGTTGCCCGTATAAAGCCTGAGACTGTGAGCTGGTTCCACGCAGCTGCCCTCTGGAGGCTGTGTGTCCCAGACCCTGTGCAGCCGGCCACCAGCTGGGAAGGGGGACCAGTGGCCAGCAGAGAGGCAAGGATGGACCCCTCATCCTCCTCCTGGGCTCAGAGCAACATCCCCATGGAGCCACCTCTCCTCCACAGTTCTGGCTGCCCCAGCGAGCCGTGCTGTGTGCAGCTTCCACAAGCAGCCTTGTCCTCTGGGCTTCCGTGGCCCCCTCTGGCTTTGTCCCTCCAGCCTGGAAGGGAAGCAGAGGCCAGCTTCTTGGGGCTGCTTCCTTCTCTCTTGTGTGACTTCCCACATCTGCAAAACCAACTTCCTGAATCAAACTGCCTCTTTCCATGTGGAATGATTTTTTTTTACTGCTTGGATTGTGATGGACACACTAAATGTGTGCTCACAGATTGTTCATACATGCTGTATACTCTTAAAACTGGAGCTGCCTGGAAAGTAAGTGCTTCTGTGCATGTATTGAGAAGGGATGAGAAAGACCCCAGGACCTGTGTGGGAGCAGGGAAGCGACCTGGGAGGCGGGACTTTTGGAAAACGATGCACTGTAAGTGGGATGGTGGAAGGTTGCAAGAAACCAGGGGAGGGAACAGACGGTGACGGGGTTGTTGTGTGGATCAGACACGATTGAAGACTTGAGTAGATCAGGCGAGATCCTGGGACACCAGGAGAGGTGTGAAGGGGGAGGAAGACCCAGTGCTCCACACACGGGCCAAAGGAGTGAAGGCTGCGCATCATCTCTTTCTCCTTTCTCTCTCATCTCTCTTCTTTCTTCCACTGTCTTCCCCACCACCACCCCTTCAAAATTAAAAATTTCAGGACCATTATAGAGAACACGGTATCTAAATGATAACAGACTACTAAATAAATTTTGTCTCCAATCAGCTTTATTTTTTTTAATAGTGACATCATAGCCAATTAAATCATAGTACTTGAGATTAGCAGGTCGCTGTGTTCCCATGAGCATTAGCCCTTAGGAGATTGCGTCTCACGAAGCCAGTTCCCCACTACTGTTTTGATTGTAGGCTGTGCCTGGGTACAGTGCTTTAACCCTCAAGCCCAGCACACGCTACTCATCTGTCGACCTCAACAACCTCATGCAGACATGTCGAAGCCCTAATATTTCACCTCCTCTGATGAGGCAGTCACTCAGCATTGCTCATCACTGTCGGCCAAACATTTCTGGGTTTCACTGTGGTTGATTTTCCTTGCAGATAAACTGTCAATACCGTTGAAGTTGAGGTTTTACTTCTCGTTGTGTTCCCCGTGAGTCACCAAAATGATGTGGGAAACACGGAATGATGAAAGTTTACCATATATCTTTTTTCTCTTCCTGTTTCCTATATTGATGAGTATTTTAACAAATGTGTTAGAATGATTTTGTTGATTTAGTTATCAATATATGTGATCACAAGTGAAAAGAGGTTAGAGCATTTTCCAGTTTATTAAATGCGTAGTGATGGTCCCAATATGGATTTCTATTGACCTACGTTACATTCCAAATCCTATTTGTAAGGTTGAAGGGTCTAAATTGGCTGCATAATCATAAACATATTAAGTTCATGCTCTATAATGTAATAATATGTTTAATTTTTCTTCCTTACTCTACAAAAATTCCTGGTGACTGGAGCCTGGTCCACATGGGAATGCTCTTTACAATTGAGAAGCAACTTCAAGCAGGGGCTGAATTATTGCAACCTGGGACTTGGCCTCCTACATTTTCTCCTCCTTTTCTTAAATCTGTTTTATCTCTCGTCCCTACTTTAAAGTGTATATATCCTGGCCTTGTAAATTAAAACGCTCTGTGGAATGGTCTAGAGAAATAAAACTTGCAAGAACATAGGGAGAAGCATTTTGTGGGACAACGCTCTGTGCTGCATGAGTGCTGGCTCGTTTTCAGTACCCCAGCTCTTGAACGCCTTTACCCCACGGCTTGACATTTCAAAACCTCTGCACTAATCTGCTAAAAGGGGGCAACTGGTAGCCGAGAGAATTAACCATGCAAATTATCAGTGGCCGTGGAGCAGATAACAAAAATATTAGAAAGTGAACTATTTGAGTTGGGGTGAAAATAACTGTTCCCTAAAAGAGCCATGGGCTGCTGTTCTCCAACTCCAGATGGAAACAGCTGGGAAGCCTGTTAGACGATCTGGGCACCTGACCTGATGGACGTGGGTGAGGCCCAGGTGTGCACCATTCTTGGGAAATTGCGGCAAACAGCACAAACAGGACGACATCCACGGCCCAGACTCTACAGCCAGCTCATGTCTGAGCCCAGCACCCATGGGCTAGTGAGTGAGACCTGGACGTGGCTGCAAAGGTGGGTCTCCTTCAGAAGGAAGGAGACGACACAAAGCACAAAATCCCCAGAATAATGCAGCTCAGGGAGCCCCAGCAGCAGCTTAGCCACGTGACAGGCAGGGAGTCAGCTTCCCTGTGACCCCAGGGACTCTGCAAAGCTTACTAAAGAAGGCAGATGTCAATTCTAGAGAAGTATGATGATCCGCAACAGGAACTCTGGGTTGTGCTTCTGAGAGAGAGCCCCTGCACTATTCCGCTTCCACAGGCAGGGCAAGAGGACAACGAGAAAGCTTTTCCCCTACTTTCTGCACCTCTTCATGATTGTTACAGGATTTTTGATGGCGATTCGGTTTTATTTGTGTTTTTAGCAAAAATTAATGATGTTCTTTGAAAAAGTGAAGTAGTAGAAAGAACAAATGTATTTTTCACTTACACTATAAGTTACTATTGTGTTTTTGTTCATGAAATGGTAAACTAACAAAGGATTCGACATATCTAGTAATATATTCGTTTTAAAAAGGGACTGCTGAAAATATCTGGTTTCTTTATTCGCTCAATGGACAAATGCTTAGGGCACCATATTATACACACATCACTCTCAAGATTTTCAAATTTGCAAAAAAAGCTCACACACATTCCTGTACATACAGACCTCTGCCATCGAGCTCTTGACACATTAATAGAGAGTGCCTACTGTGTGCTCCATACTATATTGGATCATAAATTAGCTGGAAGTATATAATTAACATGAAAACGCTGGGGTTGTGATAATTCAGTGGTTTTATATTTTTGACGATTATTCTTTTTTAAAAAATTTTTTGAGGAAGATTAGCCCTGAGCTAACATCTGCCACCAATCCTCCTCTTTTTGCTGAGGAAGACTGGCCCTGAGCTAACATCTGTGCCCACCTTCCTCTACTTTATATGTGGGATGCCTGCCACGGCATGGCTTGACAAGCGGTGTGTAGGTCTGCTCCTGGGACCCAAACCAGTGAACCCCGCGCCGCCAAAGCAGAACGTGCGAACTTAACCACTGCACCACGGGGCCGGCCCACCCATTATATTCTTGATGATTATTCTTAAACTAATTTTTAAACATGAGCTTTGATATGTATGAGTTATATCCTCAAATACAAATCTAACGCAATAAATGCCTCTCAGTCGTGAAGCTGTCATACAGAGAAAGCGGTTGTGTAATGGTTGGCAAGTTCAATCCACCCAGAGCAGGAGCTGGCTTTTCCTGTGGTAAGGGCCCATGGCATAAATTGCTCATTGAAATTTGAGTGTCCTGAGTCGGTTAACAGAGCTTTTAAGTGTGCTTGTTCACAATAAATAATATACAATGCTAGTGTGATGATAACTAGATTCAACAGTCATATGTGAAGATTACTTTTACCACACTCGTTAATGAGAAGCCTCATAAATTGAAATAAGAACTATTGACATCTCTCTTTATTCTCATACTGTTCTACTCTCAATACCAGATCTGGGGGATGAGATGCCACCTGCAACTTATGCTCTATTAGTCAGAATGTTTCATTCAGTCTGGACAGCTCTAGACTCGCTGACATCTTGTTTGCTGAAGCCTTGGACTCTTGTTCCTGGCTTTACCTCGGAAAGAGTCCCAACTTACAACTCCAGCATTTGTGTTTCCCAGGCACACAAACAACCGCACACTGGGGCATCCTAGGAAGGCTGACAGGTGGCTGGTCCCAACTGGTCCCACCCTACCACCCCCCCTCACATTTTAACTTCCTAATTTTGGAGAGTCGGTGATTCAGTGAGTTCTCAAACTAATGGAAAGATCTTTCAAGCACAGAATAATTAACAGAAACACAGTTTGTGTATTTGTAAATCTTTGCTATGCATGACTATTACCAAACACGTCATTAGCTGTGTATTGAGGCTTATATTACAAAGCTGAACTTTAGAGTGGGGTGTACGCAGCCACCCGAGTGCCATCATTTAGGATGAGCTTGTCCCCAAATCCCCCTCCCACTGTATTTTTTGAAGATTGAAATCCTATAAAGAGACTTAACGGAACATGTGGTGTTCTGCTGAAATTGACGCACTGCTTGAAGAAATTACACATTGAGTCTATCTGGTATTGGCAGGGTGAAAATAAGAGAAACATGAAATCAGCAAGGATCCAAGGAAAGGGGACAAAATGTCGGAGGAGAATAAGGAGGTATGTTGTCTAAACCACAAAAACAAATTTACTATATTCTAGAGTATTTGCCAACTAAAGAGAATCAAGTTTCTGCTGTGCATTTTTTTGTTCTTGCAAACAAAACCCCATAGCAAATGGACAGCAAAGCGACATAAGCTTCTTTATCTTGGAATCTGCCTCACCAGCTCTGTCCCTGTGCCACACCCTGGATGGCACTACCCTTTACCAACTCTTGTGGAAGCCACCAAATATTCAACGAACCTCTACTGTGCACCAAGTGCTGTGTAGACGGCAGGAGCATGGTGGTCACAGCACCTCGGTCATCGCCATCAGGACTTTGTGTTCTAGTTGGGAATATAGGGTTTTGCTGTGATGAGGGTATGTGGGTGCTATAGGATCAATTGTAGGAAGTCTTCCTGGGGTCTGGGAGGTTGGTGCAGAATTGTCCAGATAAAGAGAGGTGAGACGTGGCTGCAGGCAGAAGTCACGCTGTGAGCAAAGCAGGGAGACACCAAGCAGAAATATTGATGTCACAGAAATGTCTGCATTTGTATTTTCTTTTACAAACAGATAAAACTCTTTTTCTCTCTGTCAATAATTGTAAGATTTTTGTAAGAATTATTTGAATTATTTTATTTTTGTTATGAACAAAATTATTTTTCTCAAATGGGAACATACCTATTTCATCTGCATTAATCTCATATCTCAAGACTTAATTGCACCAATTTATTAATTTCAATCAATATGAATTTTATTTATTTAATTTTTTTTTTTTGAGGAAGATTAGCCTTGAGCTAACTACTGCCAATCCTCTTCTTTTGGCTGAGGAAGACTGGCCCTGAGCTAACATCCGTGCCCATCTTCCTCTACTTTATACGTGGAACGCCTACCACAGCGTGGCTTTTTGCCAAGCAGTGCCATGTCTGCACTGAGAATCCAAACCAGTGAACCCCGGGCTGCTGAGAAGCGGAACGTGCAAACTTAACTGCTGTGCCACGGGGCCGGCACACGATCAATATGAATTTTAATTATTTAAGGTTCCTAGGAGAAAAGTCATTACAGTAAAGCATTGCTTGATGCAATTCCAACATATTTACTTACAATTTCTCTTTCTTCTTTTTCATATTAGCCAAAATGTTGAATATGCAGAAAAAATAATAAGTATGTCGATATGGTAATTTTATGCATCTGTGCAATTCTTTGACACTCTTGCCACCAGAAGGTAAACTCTAATTTTCTCTCCTGAATAAAGGCTGGACTTGGAGACCTGCCTCTAACCAACAGGCGTGGCAGAAGTGACTGCGTGATTTTCGAGCTAGGCTGGAGAAGACGCCACAGTTTCTCTCTGGCTCTCCTGGGAGATCCTCTGGTAGACCTCAGCCACTGGGATGTGAGGAAGCCAACAGTCCCCTAACAAACCCAGGAGGAATAAGCCTGGCTACAGCCCCAGCTTGGTCCCAGACGGTAGCCAGCACCCATCTGCAACCAGACGTGGAAACAGGCCAGCCTGACCCTGAACTACCCCAGCGGACACCACGAGAAGAAACCAGCTGTCCTCTGGCAGCGAGGCCCGATTTCCAGATTCGTGAGCAAAATGGATATTGCAATGGTTTGAAGATATATTCAGTGTTAGAGGGAGGGAGGTGGAGAGTGAATCAGTGGGCCTCCAGGTTTACACGCTGTCGTAGTGCAGAGCACTCTGTGCTGCTGATGATTGCACGTTTCACATCTGCGGAAGGAATAAGGCACTTATTGAGTTTGGGGTTCACAACCCACTAGAATCCTATCAGGACACAGCAATTTTCCAGCGTTCTCAACACCAGAGGATCGTTAATGCTCCTCGAAACAAGTTGTCTTGTAAACCGAACACACTGTGCAATAATCTACATAATACATTAAAACCATCTTAAAGGATTTATTTTGTTTTTATCACATATAGAATTTACCTTTTTTCCAGTTTGAACTACCTTTTATTAAATTTATAAATAAAAAATGCAAGACATACATTTTGAATGGAAATACTCGCATAAATGTATAAAAGAAAATTTAGTATTTGAAATTTTATTATCAAAGATACCAAAAATAATTCTGAGCTATTTTTCTCCAAGTTCCCCAATATCTGGGAAACTGAAATTTGTTTTTTGAAACTAAAAGGAATACCTAGATTTAAGAAGTACATCTCGATTATAAAAATCTAGAACATCCAATTAGAGAAAAAAATGTAAATCTTAATATCAATATAAAAAAAGAAAAGAAAATATACTATTGTCATAAAATTGTTCCTACTGACAATGTTTAAAGATTAACTTATGAAAATATCAATCAGTTTTTATCTCCTAAGGGTAATGCCTCCTTCTTTCAACACTTAGGAAATTATTTACTTATTATTATTATAAAAAAGAAAGGTTGTTATGGTTACTGTGCAATGAACATTAGTGTTATTTTAGAGTGAACAAGCCACAGTGCTCTCCTCTGGAGTTCTGGTTATGCTGTTGAAATAGCCCATCACCAATTAAAAGCCATTGGATCTGATAAGTTACTAAGTCACCACATTGAGAAAACAATTACACACAGTCATTTTTCCAAATGATTATCTTAGTGTACTGATTACACCCTTTCACCTTTAAAATTGTTATGGGTTTCTGGAGCAATGGATTATTCTAGAATATAATTTTAGATAAGTGTATTTCTTTTGGTTGGAATGATGCAAGTTAACACTTTGATGCAGTTTTATGCTCAATACGGTGATGAGCGTTTCCTCTGAACGTCACTGCAGTTGCATGCGTTTCTGGGTGAGCATCGGCAGCTCAAGACGAGATCCGTCGGCCTGACCGGGATTCTTGCACATCCTCCACTGAAGACAGGTTCTTGGAGCAGTCTCCTGGATGGTCTCCCGTACAGTTGATGGGTGAAACATTTAGATATGGCTTTAGTCATGGTCGAGCCCACACAGTGAGAATGAGAAACGAGATGTATTAGAAAAACATTTTAAAATTCAATTAAACACCAGAATTTCATTGGTCCCTCTTGCAAGGCAAGGGCTGGGAGGGAGGTTTGGTTGCAGAAGTGAGTTTTCAGCCTGAAGTAAGGAAGGAAGGAAGGGGCAGCCGGTGCAGGCTGGGGGCAGGGGGAGGTGACCTTACTGCACCTCTAAGACTCGTGCCTGCTTCCACTTTAGGGACCTGCCAATCTGAAATGTCACTATGAAGAAAGTAACTAAGTTTAGAGAGGATAGATTGGCAGAGCTTTCTAAGGAGTAAAAATAATAATGGAAAAATAGCTAAATGTGGAGTAATCATCATGGCGTGCTTTAAAATGGCACTTTTTACTCACTTTCTACACTACCTACCTGAGATATCTACATATCAGGACAAAATTTATCATCTATTTTTGCAAACTGACTGTGTGATTAGCACACTCCCTTTTGATCAACTGTTGTGATGAGTGTCATTTGAGGCCAGGCTCCCTCTGGGGTTCTGAGTCCCAGGGCAGGACAGGGGCGGCCCCCACCCCACGTACTTAAATAGTTGAAAGTTAGACCTGAGGGAATAAGCTGTAAGAAACCTGGTGGATTCCCTTTCTTGAAGACAGACCTTGGAAGGACCTGGAAGGTGAGATTTGAACTGGGACTCCTCCGTGGGGTTCTTGGAGCTCATCGTAGACAAGGGCAGTGTAGGCTCCGGGCCCTGAGCCTTCCCAATTTGCTCCCATCTCTGCACCCGTCATGCTCCAAAAAGCCATGGACACACACACTCCTGCACAGCCAGGCCCTGGGCATCAGGCCCACATGACCTTCAGGCTGGGAACTCCAGGTCTTGATGGGGAATGTGACCCTGGAGGCTTGGATGCAGGCTCCAGGTCATCATGTCCCTTGGCTTTGCAGCCTGCTTGTGTCAAGGGCGGGTGAGTGACGTGGAGAAGGCCCACAGGGTTCCCTGTAAAGCACAGGGATGAGGAAAGGGCCCCTTTGGCTTGAATCTAAAAGGGTTGGGGCTACAATTCGGAAAGCCCAGTGGCTACAGTTGGTTCATAGCAAAATGGTCTTTTCCTTACAATTATGGTCCACACTTACACATGTAAAACAATGCACCTGGGTGTAACTACAATGTACGTTCCTAAATTGGAGTTTGGATGACTCTTCTCTCCCAAGGTATTGAAAATGAGTTTTCAGTTCTGTGAGGAGAATTTTATTTATGCAAATGACAGGAAATCAAATTTCACAGTTTTAAGTTATTAGATCGTGTTTTTTTATTCATGCCTCCTTCAGAGGACAAGAAATCTGGAGTGAAAAGATGAAAAGGGTGTTTCAGTTGCTAAAAGTATAGCTAGCTGCCTCTTGGGTTCTCTCTGCCTTTCGTCAGGAGGAGAAGGTGGCCATCCCAGTTCCAGAGGGCATTTCTGCTCTCACAGCAGGAAGAAGCTAGAAGAGGAAGGGACAAGAGAAGACGGAGGGGCCTGATTGTCTTTTGGAACCAAAAGAGCGAAAGTGTCCCCAGACCCAACTGATGTCCTCTTGCATCTCCCTGGCCACAAGTGCCTGGCAGAGCAGCCCCTCCCACAAGGGACGCGGGGGCCCAGTCCCGGCACCTGAGCTGAGGCAGCCAAAAAGGGATCTGTCGCAGGAATGTCTGGTGAGTGGCAGTCAGCCACCATCGAGCTCCTCATCCATGGCAAGCTCTCACGCATTTTATGCTTTATTTATTTCTTGCTTGGTTTTACTTATTCTTCCCCTAAGAAAACATTTTTTAGAAGTTTTTAAAACATTCAAAATCTGCTAACTTCAGAAATTTTAACAATTCATGAACATAGTATTTAAATATTTGAATATTTAGTATGAATTTAAAATACTAAAACATATTTGTATTTCGAATCTATAACATAGCTAAGTAGACATGTAATATTTGAAAGTATTTTTAAATCTAGTTTTGTCTTGCAATTTCTAAAATTTATTCATTTTTGTCTATTCTTCAAAACTCTGTAGCTTAATACTTTGCCTCAAAAATAATGAACTCTCAGGGCTGGCCCCGTGGCCTAGGGTTAAGTTCACATAGGTTCACATAGCTGGCCTGGGCGTGATTCCCAGGCATGGACCTACATCACTTGTCAGTGCCCATGCTGTGGTGGGAACCCACATAGAAAATAGAGTAAGACTCACACAAATGTTAGCTCAGGGTGAATCTTCCTCAAGCAAAAAAAAAAGCAAAAAAATAATGAACTCTCAATACGTTGTCTTAATTGTGTTGAATTGAACATTTGTCAATAGTGTGATGTGCCAGAGCCCATGATGCATGCAAGGAGGGAAATGTTCAAGAAGCTGTAAGCACATCGATTAATCAAATCAATCCATGAAAAGAACTGAACTTATAAATAGCATAATTTTATCCATATGTAGCTAAGTTTGTAGGAATACAGATAAAAGACTATTGTGATTATGATAATAATACTGAGCCAACATATACAGCATTATTATTATATGCAAGGCACATCACACTCATTAACTCACTTACTCTTCATACCAACCCCGAGAAATTGCCACTATTATCATCACTGATTTTCAAATGAGGCAATTAACGCACCAACAACGTAGGTAATCACCCTAAGGTCATAAAACCCAAAAGCTGTGAAGCTGAGCTTGAACCCAGGGGATCCAGTGATAGGGCCCAGATGCACAGCTGTGATGCACAGTGCTTCTGAGCAGCAAGCTCTTGGCTGGGATGGGCCTGGAAGTGGGTGGCGTTGTGTGGAGAGAGAGATTGGTCTCCCTCCTCAATCCTTTTGTAATCATCTTCTTTTAACCACAATGATTATAGTACTCACATGGCTATCAATGCCCTTCTTATCTTATTTCAACTCTCTCTGAATATTGTTTGTGATCCAAGCTACTCTACACGTAGGATGGTTCCAAGCAGTTCTATCAGAGAGGATCTGTTGTGGATGCTGGAAGGGTCAACCTGCGGGAAGTGACATCTATTATTTACTTTCTAAACGCCAGGTACTGTCTATGTATTTCACTGTAGTGACCCTCTGCAGGATGTCATTCTAGAGGAAATTAGCTGGACTCAAAGGGGAGGTGTGTCCCTAGTTTCTTAGAGTTTTTGAATGCCGAATTGGCGTCAAACTGCACCCCTAAGCTCTTCCTTTTTCCCTTGCTTGTGTTGCATCTTATGGTATCAAGGAGCACATGGCTGCTCGCTCACACGTAAGTCAGCATCTTGGCTCTAGATCTTTATACAAAGTGCATTTATACGGCACTTTCTTAACCAAAGTCTATTCTAAAGTAACATAAAATTGCTGGTGAACAATTATTGGAGGACCTCCCTTGTAATTTCTACTAACACCCCCTTGTATATATGGACAATATTTTCACATAAAGTGCTACACAAACGCAGTTTCAAAACAAGCTGTCCAGCTGTCTCATTGAACAATATCACTCATCTCTAAGGGCAACCTCCACAGAAATTCTGGGGCCATCACACTCACGCAGTAGTTCCACAACTGCTTACTAGAATGTTCAGACTCACATAGCAGAACTGCGTTTGGTGGTTGGTGTGGGGAAAAGTGGAGAATCATGACCTCTTGACTTTGATGTTTCTAGGACATTTAGTGTCAGAACATTCAAATAGGCAGAAAAGTCATTGGAAAGAGGAGATATTCGTCAAGACTTCATAAAAGAAGTGGATCATTTTAGGTTGTCAGAGAGGGAGAGTAAAAGGAAATGACAAAGCACAGAGCTGGCATGATGGTGGCACATGGTGGCCATAGAGGACTAGGCGTGAGCGGAAGGGCATCTGCACTGGCCGCGGAGCGGGTGGGCATGGAGGGGACGTTACGTGCCCACAGATGAAAAAAAATAAACATGAGGAATGTCCACGGAAAGTTAAACCTAGAGAGTCTTCTTGGCCATGGCAAGTTCAGTGTTCTGATTTTAGTTTCAATAAATGGTCACAATAGCCAGAATGTAAAGAGGAAACTAAAACTATAGACAGAGAAAAATCAATTGAGTCCCTGAAGTCCAGGGAGGACGATTTTTCTTAGACAAACGAATTGGAGGACATCAGGCTTCCTGATGAATGAATGCACCAGTGAATTTAAGGGACAAGGGCTTACAAATAAACAGAGATTCTGGATTGCAGGAAATGCTGTATTTTAACCTATCTTCTCATGGATTTGAAGACTTGATTACAGCAGCCTAGTTCTCAGCTGGAGGGATCTCCCACACCTCCGCAGCCTCGTTCTCGTGGGGGAGGCTTTACTTCCCTCTCTCAGCACTGGGAGGGACCCACCCCACTCCCTAGGATGTGCCAAACGCAGCCTCATGCTGAAGACCACTCTGAAGGACTTTCCCTCAGAGGATCTGGTTCAACGTTGCCAGGAGAACAGAGGAAAAGGGACCCTTCCTGCTCCCCAAAGGACAAAAATAGCAAAGAAGCAAACTCATGTTGAATATGATTTTGGATCTTTTGAAAATGGGAGAAGTGTATGTGTGTGTAGGGTTGTTTAATAGTCTAAGGACAACTAACCTGGTGAAGAAACCCCAAGTTTTTGACATCTTAGCTAGTGGCTTCAACTCTGTTTGTCTCAGTCCTCATCTCTGAACCGAGGATGGCAACAGTAGCTAACCCAGACAGTCTGAGGAGCACTAAGTGAGTTACAACATGGAAAACCCTTGGAACAGTACCTGCGACATGGTAAGTGCTCCAAGCCGGTTAGTTTTTATTGAAGTGTTGAGAGAAGCTTGAACATGAGTGCCTTTAGATCAAATAAACTACCATAGCACAACTGGACTTTCATAGAAAAATACACAAACTATATGCAATATGTGTACACACACACACACACAACCAAAACCCAGTGAACTGAGTATCATTATTATCCCAGATTTAAACATAGCACCACCTACAGCTAGTTAATGACAGCTGAGACATGAACTATATTGTTGGACTAGAGTCTGTGCTTTTAATATATTTTTTAAATAAGAAGACATATCTGTTAATAATACCAGCACATTTTTTGGCAATAATTTAAATTTGCAAGAGACAGTGCTATTAATTTCCTTTAGCATGCCTTTGCAATTGTTATCTTATTTGATAAGGCTGAGGAAATAATATAGATGTTTGAAATAATTGGAGATCCAGATGGTTCAAGGTTAATTCTACAAACTAAAACCATAGAATCCAAAAGTTAGTTACCTGAATTGTACATTGTTGTTTCTATTCTTTATTTTTCCTACTGTTTACCCTTGAGCCATTTCATTTAAAGGAGGAAAGATAAAGTAATGGAATGCAGGGCAACTTCAGCTTTTATACTGCGTTGGTAATGGTTCAGCTGATAAACAAACTTGGTCTCTGGATTCGCTGATCATCATTTGTACACCTGCTGTGCTCGTGACACTTTCCTGAACGGCTACATTTCCAGGCTGAGGTCATCCAGCTCTGATGTTTCTCCTTGGTGCTACCGTATTTCTTTGTAAGAAGAAAACAATTTCTTCTTTTTAGTTTAGGTTTTTTTGGTTTCTTTTTGAAAAAATACTCGACTTTCTTTGCATGGCTTAGAAGCACCTGAGGAAACGTTTTCAAAAACTATGTATATAGAGTAGGCTCCTCGCAAGAGAATGAAAACTTCCATTTTATATCAACAGCTCTCTGCTCCTTCACTGATTTAAAAGAAGAGTTCAGTCCTGAGAATAGTAGCTTCCCTGAGGACAGGGACTATGGGTTCTTTCTTGTTGCAACCTTAGTACTCAGCAGAGTGGCCGCTGGTCATCAGTGGCTTTGGATGTGTGCATGTATTTGTTCGACAGCTTATTGGAGAATTGCCCAAGGGTATGCAATGCTTCCCTCTCTCTGTGTAGACACATTCATCCCTTGGTGTGAACTCACTGCTCCCAGTCGCATTTCACATTTGCCTCCTGGTACACCGACAGTCTGCCTTTGCGCCCAACTTCCCTCTCCAGATGACTGGTCCTCCACTTCAAGGGAGGCCATCCCTTTGTGAAACACCGTGTCACCCACCCAACATTTGCAGTGACAGGTCTGTCCTCTGCTTTTCACTGATTTTGGTTCATTTCTCACCCCTCTGAGCAATTATTTCTTTGGTGTTCTGACAATTTTCTAGTCTCATTAAAAGATAAGGTTTTGTTTTCTTTACAAAGTTAGAGTAGTTATGAATTGCTGTTGGAAGAGAGAATGGGAAAATAATCAATTCTCTTGAAGCAAAATTTACATATCACACAGCCTTTAATATTAGAAAAAAATAATAAATTGTTATAATTTTTTAAAAAATTAATGTAAAATACTGAAATCTTTGAAACAGTCCAAAAATAACATGTATAAAAATTAAAATGTGGAAACTATGGCCATAGTCTACATTTTTATAAAAGCAGATATTGAGAAATGACATCAGTTGTCAAAGCAACATCAGAACATCGTGGACATCAGGCTCATGTCCCAAAATCCTGAAGTCAATAAGGAATAGAATGTGTTTAAATAGACATTTAAGCCAACAGATGGGTATTTTCACATTTATTAATAACTCATGTATCCTCCCCCAAAACCCAAAATGTAATCAAATATTTAATCCCTATGGTAACTGAAGTAGTCACAAATAAAGTTTGAAAAGGATTTCTTTCTTTTAATTCCCCCTCATCACAATTATGAAAGCTCTTCTTTATTTGTTGTCTGTTTTAGAATTAAAATTACACACCCTCCAACTGAGTCCTAGCAACTGGAAATTGGCAAATGCCTGTTCTTTTCCTTTCTATAAACTGATTTTTTCAAAAAGTTGGGAAACCTTGAATCCTTTCTGGGGAATAAATTATGTTTAAGTAGTTACCAGTCTTCAATAACTTTGGATAATGGTATTTGTCATCGAAAAGTATTACATGTGCAAAGAGAGGACCCCATGATCCTATAGCGGTAAGGCCAAATCGAGCATCTCAGAAACAATGCAAGAATCAACAAAAGGTGGATTGAGAAGGCGAGCAAGCATTAGATACACTTGTAGATTGATGACACGCTCACAACCGCAAATGCAGCAAATGCATCTTGAGTTAGTGGATGTGATAGGAGAAGAATTGCTGTTGGGAAAGTGACAAATATTTCCTCTATGGAACTGAGTAAATATGAAACCTTTGATTTAGTTGTTGTATATATTCTTATTCCTTCATTTTTCCAGTCCTAAATACAGACAGTTGTAGCTATAGCCACAGATCATTCTAGCAAGAAATAAGAATTTAAATTGCTTATTTAAATGTTTGGACATTCTTTCTGCCTTCTCTGGGGAGATGTTCACTTAAAAAACAACTTAAATGACATATAGTATTGTTATTTATTACTGATGAAAATAATAATGACTGAGCCAAAGGGTTGGTGTATGACAGGAGGTGGGGTATGCAGCAGAAGGTTTGTCACTCTCATAAGTGAGGTCAAACGAAAGTAGTTTTTCTTTTATTTTTAATATTGATATTCTAAGGATTATCTAATTTGAGGAAATATTACTTTATAATTCCTATAC
Source organism: Equus quagga (assembly GCF_021613505.1). Taxonomy (NCBI): domain Eukaryota; kingdom Metazoa; phylum Chordata; class Mammalia; order Perissodactyla; family Equidae; genus Equus; species Equus quagga. The sequence goes on from NC_060275.1 coordinate 2,419,061, forward strand.
AAAACACAAACCCCTACTCTTTTGCTAGTGATATGAGAATGTTCAGTGTGTGTTAAATTATGACTTGCAGAAGCAAATTTAGTCATTCTTCACTGTGATCCATCAATTTCACTAAGCTTTGTTGCAGAGAGAATACAAAATAATATTTTAAGGAAATTTGATTCTGGAGGCTGTTGTGCCTCCCTATACATAAATTACCCTTAAACCACGGTGGTTATTGAAATAAAAAATCCATTTTTCTCACATTGACAGTTCCTTTGGGGGGCAGGGGAGTTTCCTTCACCGAGCTGGGTAAGCAAAATTGACTGTGACACCAATGTGATTATTACAGTCGTGCTTTTTATTTTTAATATTTTCCTCTTGACAGATTTATTTCTTTTCAAATCAGAAATATTTCTTCTTAGGGAAAAAATATATAGCTCCTTTATATTTTCTGATACTGAAAATTACCAGATGCCAAGCTGTGAACATAAGGAAATTGAAGACCTTTGAGGGTGACCTTAAGAACCACAGAGGTGGAGAATTGTGATATAGTGGTTTAGGCAATTTCATTGTAGCTGCTTGGTTCATGAAAAATGAGAAATAGGTTTTCTATTACTAAATATAATGAATTTCCTTTCTATCCTGTCACAAATTGTCAAACTTCATTAAATGGAAGAAAGATCTGGACCAAACATTTATAGAGGGTTGGTATGAATATCCATGTCATACAGTGAGTAAAAGCTATATGATTTTAGATAACTATTTTATTTTGCCATACTGGACCCACTTTGACCTATAAATAGAATATTTAAAAATATCATGTACTACAGTTGTATACGTATATATTATATCACATATATTAAATATCACATCCAAGTGGTTTCACGAAGAGGTTAATCATTTTCTAGGCAACCAAAGGGGTTTTATTGAGTACCTGTCATGAAACAACACCGGCAATTTCATGGGCAATTACATAAAGATCCAGGGATCTATAATACTGTAGGGAAGAAAGAAATGACAATGTTAAGTATCTGGTCACCAGATGATATATGCCATTTTACTTAAAGGTCAATAATATCCAGTGAGTTAAAATATTTTTATCATCTTTGTGTCCCATATGCTCTAAACAATTGCATATGGCCTTAGTAAAAAATAAGCCTTTATAGTTACTTTTGGTCACTCCATACTGTCAGAAATATTTCATTTTCCTGTTAACTTTCCATCTCCTGTGTGACATCTCCTAAGGGGGAAGAATTGGTCCTGGAATTAGACAACCAGATTCCTGTCCTTCATCTGTCTGTCTGGCCACCCCAGGCAAGTTGCCAAGATTCTCAGAGCCCCAGCTTCCTCCTCTGAAACATATGAAAGGATGGTACCTTTTTCTTTCCTGAGGGGAAAACAAAACAATGGTGAAAGCGCCCCACAATGTTCCTGGCACATAAGAAGCATTCAAATGTTTGTTAGATATACAGGTTTTCAAGTTGAAATCAGAAAGGATAGGAGGATAATACCCAGACAGTATCGAAAAGCAGGTTCAATGGAGCAGTTAAGCAGTAATTCTCAGACAACATAAGCACAGAAGACTATTGTTACTCTTGAACAAATAATAACTAAGAAGAGTTTGGTTATATGATAGTCACAAGAGGCTTGGGAGAAATTGACTGTCTCCCAATCGTTAGTTATGCAGTGGATGCAGCATGTAATACGAGAATGTGCGTATTAGACTTTCCTAATGGCAGATGGTAAAAAGTCTAGAGAAAACATCGGTTGGCTCCATGTCCAAAGACTCTGAAAGAGGAGACAATGGATACGAGACAGAGAAAAAGAGAGAAGAAAAAAAAGAGAGAGAGAAAGAGGTTATAAAAATTGAAATGTCAGCACACAAACACAAATGAATGAGAAGTAAGAGAGGGATGTGCAAAGAAATCACTATGGCAACAGAAGGACATTTCTGTTTACTTCACACACAGACTTAAGAACATATGTTTTGTAAACATTGTTTTATCTGATCCACAGCAGAGACCTGAATATTTTCAGGATTTTACTGAGAAGATCAGAGATTCAGAGGAACTAAAGTCAGCCAAAGAAACACAGATGAGCCTAAGGTAGAATGGACTATAATGCAATGATCTGATGCCAGACCCAGTGGCCTACACTGTGTTATCTTCAAACTAGAATAAGAAGGTACAAAGAGGGGAAGGAAATTAAAAATATGTTCCAAATTTTTATACTAACATGTAAACCAGTCCTGCCATCCATGTAGCTAAATATCCAGTAAATTTTACAAGCCACGACTGTCAATTTAGCAGCAATTCCAGGAACCACATCTATATTTGGGTCCTGGTGGTTAGGAATCTTTGTGAGTCTTCTGGTCCCTAATAGAAGAAACTACTTAGGTTTTTTGGTGTTTTTTTAAGTTTATTTTCTTTTGTTATCTCTCTCTGTCCTACTGAACACTGGAACATTCTCTCTCAATCACAGTGTCAGGCACAGGGCCCGCAGACTCACGACCCTGTCCCTGATTC